>NC_057797.1:139464815-139609337 GCF_018294505.1 Triticum aestivum | reverse complement strand
CGTGGAGGGGTGGTTGAACAGGACCCCGTGGAGTGGAGGGCTGGATGAACAGTAGACGGTGGAGGGGTGGTTGAACAGTAGCCCGTGGAGTAGCACGCGATGGAGGCTGGATGAACAGGAGCCCGTGGAGGCTGGAGGAGGTCGACGGTGGAGATGAACAGTATCCCGTGGAGTCCCGTTTTGCGGTACGCCACACCCCTCCCGATGAACTGGACCCCCGTTTCGACCGTAGCGCTCCAACACAAGTCCGTTTCATCCGTTTTGCGGTACGCCACACCCCTCCCGATCAACAGGACCCCCATTTTGACCCTAGGAGGTCTGTTTCCTCTGTTTTGCGGTACGCCAGACCCCTCCCGATGAACAGGATCCTGTTTCGAACGTGGCCGGTTGAACACAAGGCCGTTTCCTCCGTTCTGCGGTACGCCAGGCCTCGTCTCCATCGCCTGTTCCGTCCAAGCCCTCCCGATGAACACGACGCATTTCGTTGCCTCCCCATGAACATGACGCATTTCGTTGCCTCCCCATGAACACGACGACGACACTATTTCTCCGTTCCAACCCAGCAATGTACACGAGCCCTGGCCGTACGTATGCGCGAGTAGGCGTTCGAGACCCCGCCCGTATGTACACATACGTGGCTGTATTTTCTTTCTTGCACCCTGGCCGCTGTACGTACGTGCACGCCTCTACTACGAAACGTGCATGCCTCTACATCGACCAGTATGTACGTACACGTTCGCCACCAGAATGACAACGCTACGTACGCTTCGACCAGGTGGGTCCCGACTGCCAGGCACTTCCTTGCCTGCGAAGATGTAGCTGGTGGGTCCCAGCAGTCAGGGGGGCGAAATACGGTGGCCCGTCCGGTGGGTCCCGCTGTCAGGTGGAGGAATAATTATTTTTTGCATGTAATAAGGAGGCACTTCCTTGTTGCGGCCGTGGACCCACCGATGGAAGCCGTTCCTTGACCACGTTGACCACGCCGTGCCGAGAGAACCAGGGCGGTGGACGACGGCGAGGCCTAGGAAGGGGATGACGCGGAGCCGGGGAAGACGCGGCAGTGGATTCCCACACATAGAGGAGTACGAGGGTTCACTGGTTCGCTGCGGTGTGAGGCTGCCGTCGCCGCAGAATAACAGGGGGTGTGGGTGAGTAGAGGGATGGCCTGGCTAGCGGTGGGAGTAGTAGGGGGCGGTGAGGCCTCCGCTGCATCGCAGCCGGCCACGGGAGGCAGGAGCACGAGGCACGACCGGCGCTGGTTTGGGCGGCTGGAGCAAGAAGACCAGAGGTTGAAGAAGCACTACGGCCGTTGGATGGACATCGTACGGTCATTGGAGCTAGAATCGTGCATATTGACTAAGTTGACAAAGCCCTCCGTCCTCGTCAACTTAGTAGGCCCACAAGTCAGCCTGCCACTATACTAGGTCCCAGCTAACAGGGGGAGTATTCATTTTTTTGTGTGTAATAAGGAGGCACTTCCTTGCGTGCGAAGATATAGCTGGTGGGTCCGAGCTGTCAGCAGAGGTAACGTTTTTTTGCGAAATACAGAGGCCCTTTCGGTGGGTCCCCGATGTTAGGTGGAGGAATCATTATTTTGCGCGTAATAAGGAGGCATTTCCTTGCGTGCGGCCGTGGACCCAGCTGTCGGCCTCTCCACGTAAAGTCCACTTCAGATGCATGTCGGTCGTTGACCATGTTGACCAGGCCGCACCGAGAGCACCAGTGTGGTGGACGACGGCGAGGACTAGGAAGGGGACGACACGGAGGCAGGGAAGACTCGGCAGTTGTTTCCTACGCGGAGGGTAGTACGACTGTACGAGGGTTTACTGGTTCGTCTGCCGCCGCCGGAGAATAATAGCAGGTGTGGGTGAGTAGAGGGATGGCAAGGCCAGCGATGGGAGTACGGTCGGGCGGTGAGGCCTGCGCGGCAGCACAGCCGGCCGCGAGGAGGAGGGAGCAGGCAGTCCCGCCGGCGCTTGTTTGAGCGGCTGGAGCAGGAAGAGCAGAGATTGAAGAAGCACGACGGTCGTTGGATGGACATCCAACAGTCAGTGCTTGTGCGTCAACCTTTTTTTAGGAAAGCCTCAAATCTGTGAAAAACAACATACAACCCATCTGCCATTATTTCTAATAATTTATAACCCATTTGCTAATTCTTATGTTTTTTTTGGAGCCCGTATTCTTTTTGTTAGCATTACAGCCCATATTGTGGCAACTGTTAAAAAATTATATGAAATTTTGCATATTTCGGTGCGGTCCAAACTGTTTTTAATCCCGAAATTTCAACTCACATTCAAACTGATTTTAAAAATAAATGTATATCAATATAAAATCCAACAAATTCTCCACACATAAAAATTAATGTAATTAAAAAATCTTGAAATGAAAAAAATATATTTGAAACTAATTGCCGGTTTGATGTGTTTTAAAAATGTACAACCCATTTCTCATTACTGATGGGCCATTTCTCGGCCAGCCTAATGAAAGCTCTCCCCGTCTTGAAAGAATTGCAGCCCAACAGGCCTGACAAAGCGACTTACCTGGCAAATCACAAAAAACTGGGCTGTGGCCGTGGACCCAGCTGTCAGCCTCGCCATGTACAGTACTCTTCCGATCGAAGTTGTTCCTTGACCACATTGACCACGCCGCGCGGAGAGCACCACGGCGGTGGACGACGGTGAGGCCTAGGAAGGAGACGACGCGATAGTGGAAGCCTGCGCGGAGAGGACTACGAGGGTTCACTGGTTCGGCTGCGGTGTGAGGCTGCCGTCGCCGCAGGGCCTGGCCAGCGGTGGGAATAGTAGGGGGCGACAAGGCCTCTGCGGCAGCACATCCGACCACGGGAGGCAGGAGCATGCGGCACGACCGGCGCTGCTTTGGGCGGCTGGAGCAAGAAGACCAGAGGTTGAAGAAGCACTACGGCCGTTGGATGGACATCGTACGGTCACTGGAGCTAGAATCGTTCATATTGACTAAGTTGACAAAGCCCTTCGTCCCCGTCAACTTAGTAGGCCCACAAGTCAGCCTCCTAGCAAGGTGGGTCCTAGCTAGCCGGGGGAGTATTCATTTTTTTGTGCATAATAAGGAGGCACTTCCGGTGGGTCCGAGCTGACAGCGGGAGGAACATTTTTTTCGCGACATACGGTGGCCCGTCTGGTGGGTCCCAGCAGTTAGGGGGAAAAGATTTTTTTCACAAAATACTGGTGGCCCGTCCGGTGGGTCCCCGTTGTCAGGTGGAGGAATAATTATTTTCTGCGTAATAAGGAGGCATTTCCTTGCGGCTGCCATGGACCCAGCTGTCAGCCTCTCCACATACAGTACTCTTCCGATGGAAGTCGGTCATTGACCACATTGACCATGCCGCGTCGAGAGCACCACGACGGTGGACGACGGCGAGGCCTAGGAAGGGGAGGACGCAGAGCCGTGCAAGACGCGGCAGTGGATGCCCACGCAGAGAGGAGTACGAGCGTTCACTGGTTCGGCTGCGGTGTGAGGCTGTCGTCGCCGCAGAATAACAGGGGGTGTGGGTGAGTGGAGGGATGGCCTGGCCAGTGGTGGGAGTAGTATGGGGGCGGTGAGGCCTCCGCGGTAGCACATCCGGCCACGGGAGGCAGGAGCAGGCAGCACGACCGGCGCTGCTTTGGGCGGCTGGAGCAAGAAGACCAGAGGTTGAAGAAGCACTATGGCCATTGGATGGACATCACACGGTCACTGGAGTATTGACTAAGTTGACAAAGCTCTCCGTCCCTGTCAACTTAGTAGGCCCACAAGTCAGCCCAACAATATGGTGGGTCCCAGCTAGCAGGGGGTATTCATTTTTTGGGCGTAATAAGGAGGCATTTCCTTGCGTGCGAACATATGTTTCCCACGCGGAGGAGTACGAGGGTTTACTGGTTCGTCTGCCGTCGCTGGAGAATAACAACATGTGTGGGTGAGTAGAGGGATGGCTAGGCCAGCGATGGGAGTACGGTGGGGCCGTGAGGCCTGCGCGGCAGCATAGCCGGCCGCGGGAGGAGGGAGCAGGCAGTCCCGCCGGCGCTTGTTTGAGCGGCTTGCGCATGAAGAGCAGAGATTGAAGAAGCACGACAGCCGTTGGATGGACATCCAATAGTCACTGCTCTTGTGTGTTGACTAAGTTGACAGGGCGTTGCGTGTGCGTCAACCTTTTTTTTATGAAAGCATACACGTCAACCTGTAGTAGGCGCACAAGTCAGCCTCAAATCTGTGGAAAACAACATACAACCCATCTGCCATTATTTCTAATAATGTACAACCCATTTGCTAATTTGTAAGAATTTTTTTGGAGCCCATCTTCTTTTTGTTAGCATCACACCCCATATTGTGGCCATGGTTAAAAAGTATACGAAATTTTGCATATTTCCGTGCGGTCAACTGTTTTTAATCCAGAAATATCGATTCACATTCAAACTATTTTGAAAAATAATTTATTTATAATTGTCCACGCATAAAAATCAATGGAATTTAAGATCTTGTAATGAAACAAAATTGAAACTAATTCCCGGTTTGATGTGTTTTAACAATGTACAACCCATTTCTGGGCAAACCAAATGAAACTCTCCTCGTCTTGAAAGATTTGCAGCCCAGCAGGGCCGATAAAGCAAGTAGGCCTTGTTTGGGTATTTCTTTAAAAAAATTGAACTGGGCTAGCCATTTTCAGCAATAAAAAAACACAACTGGGCTCATGATGTGGTAAACATAAATAAAACCCTGGCTAGACGGGCCACAGCCCCCGCACAACCCCTTTGTTACCCTGATCCGTCACTAAAACTAATATAAATAACAAATGCTTGTTCCTCAAAAAAACTACGCGACTTGCTGGGTCCCTGGTGTCAGCCGCTCGTAGTGTAATTCTCTCGTTTATTGACTATGTTGACAATGGCGTGAGCCCCAGATGTCCAACTAATTAGGAGGAACCATATTTTTGTGCTTGTACTATAGAGGCACTTGCTTGCGTACTGCCATGACGCTGGTGGGTCCCTACTGTCATCCTCTCCACGTACAGTCATCTCCTTGTTCCTCTCGGTTGTTGACGATGTTGACAATGCAAGAGGGCGGCGCACGGCACACGGCGAGCGAACCAAGGCCGCAAGGCGGAGGACGACGGCGAGGCCTCAGATGGAACGAACAAGAGCCGTTGAAGATGCGCCGGTCCAGTCGCAGGCGGAGGGGAGTATGAGGGCTGACTGGTTCGGGCGCGGATGCGTGTTGGGGCTGACGTCGCCAGAGAATAACAGGACGTGTGGGGGAATAGCGGGAGGGACTAGCCAACATTGGAGGGTACGTACGGTAGGGCGGCGGAGGCGCAGCCAGCCATGGGAGGCGGGAGCAGGCGGAGCCGACGGGGTGGTTTGGTTTGGGCGATTGGAGGAAGAAGAAGACAAGAGATAGAAGATACACGACAGATGTTGGATGTCAATCCAACGGCTGGTAGGCAGAGTCATTTGTTGACTGGCTAGTAAGTCGACACCACCTTCGATAGGATATTTCCTCACGGGTCCCAAATGTCAGAATCCAAATCTGTCACGGTCATGCAGCCTTTCCTATGAAAATTTACAGCCCATTTGATGTGCTAGTTCGAAATAAGTTTGTGGGTGCTGGTGGGGGCTAATCACTTGGCTTATGTAACGCACAGTGAGCTCAAGCTGCCGGCGAGAGTGATGTTATTTCCCTTGGTTTGGATTTGTTACAATATTTCACTCTAAATTAAACGAATGGCAAGCCATTTGCCTTGTTTCAAAGAAAATATGACAGTCACAGCCGAGTTGAAAAGGGCAGGAACATCTAACTCCAGCTTACAAACTGTACAAAAGCACGAGGGTTAATTGTTCATCAGGTTTACAAAAAAAACCAGATTGAAAAGGGCAACAACATCTAACTCCAGCACTATTTTCGGCAGTCATAGTCAAATGGATCGGTTAGGTCCATAGAATGAACATCCTGGGTCGTAAAATTTACTTGATTATGACCACAATATGTTGTAAATAGAAGCCCGACACGTTCAGAAGCTCTTTTGCCCACCTGAAACTCCTTTTTTTTGCTCTTTGACATACCCATCCGTCAAAACCATGCTGCTGATAAACTTAACCCTGATGGACAATAGTAACCTCGCATTCAGCAGGAATAATGTGACAAATCTTGTGTTTGCACGGTTGGCTACATATCGTTCTAGCGTTATTGTCTTCAATCGAATCTCATGAGAAGTGAGAAAATCCCGATGCTTACGAATCCACCGATTGGTTATAACTTTCTTACCCCGTCCTGTTGCCTAAATAGACATGAAGATTGAAAACAGTTAAGGTCTAAAAGAAGAGTGTCGAAAGAGCAACAGCTGAACGATTAATTCTAGTACACTATATGCGGGCTTCCAATGTGCGTGAAATTATCACCTTTATATACAACTTCTCCAGACATGGAAAGCATTGCAGCAAGCCAATAATCTTGTTCAGATCAAAACTATTCATTTGGATATATAAGATCTTAACAGAATCCAGCACCATTGATAGGCCATCCATGGAGAAACTCTTCATTGAGCATAGACCATAATATTAGTACAAAATGTGTACTCCAAGATGATATATAAATTATGCGCAGAAATTTAAAATGCAGCTTATGGTTACAAGTGTAGATGATAATATAAAGTACCTGAAGAACTATGGAGCCAAACACCATATTGAAATGAGCACAGAGATCATGTATTACACCCAAGGTCTCCAGTTTAGGCGCAGAGAGGACGGTTATTTGCAACGGTGAATAACTAGAATCAAGGATCAACCTTTGAAGTGAAGGGGCATCTTGGATGATGAGCTGCCTTCTGTCAAAAGTAATTCCAATTCTTACAAGGTTAGGCGACTTTATTTGGAGACAACCGATTCTAAATGTGAAAACAAGCACCAAGCACTCTAGTGCAGGGCAACTGGAGTGGATGATGATGTGCAATGAGGCCTCCGATATACGAACCCGCACAAGTGAAAGTTTCTTGAGAAATGGGAGTCGAAGGTTTAGTACCAGATTGTCTGGTAGGTAGCACTGTGCAAAGGTGGCGGTGTGGAGAGAGGATGAAAACCCCGAGATGGACATCGGTGCTAAGGGCACAAGTTCATGGCGTTCGGTATGTGGTATGTGATTTCCAGGGGAATAGTAGAACTCAAGCAGCTGTAGTTCTGTGAATTTAGGGGATTCCAGCCAGGCGTCCACCATGCAGGGCATGGTATGCTTGCTCAGGTAGCATGACGGGATGCAGAGGCTTTGAACGGAGCCCTGGTGGGAGGAGATGATGGCTCTGGGGATTTCAAAATCATTGAAGAGAGATAGCTGATGACAATCGAGATTAAGGGGAATGACGCGCCATAAAGGGCGCCACCGAATTGAGAGGACTTGGGTGCGGCAGCAATCCTTGGTGGGGAGAAGCGAGATGATCTCCCCAAGGATGGCGTCCGGGAGATCGCTGATGCGGTCCACCCGAGATTCTACGGGTTCCTGGGATCCGGTGGGGGCGGGGTCGCTGCTTCTCCCCGCGCTACCAGGTGCGGGATCTATAATAGGCGTCGCCACTGGCGGGAGCCTCATCTTCTTGGCGCTGGGGTTAGCCGACTCCATTTTCCTCGAGGGCGTCGCGTCGCGCTCACGGATTTGAGCAGAGTAATGAATGACGAGCCTAGTTGTAGTGCGAGTGAAGAAGAAGGGGAGCTGGGGGTTTTCTGTAGGAGTGAGGAAGAAGGGGAGCTGGAGTTTTCTTTAGGAGTGAGGTGAGGAATTTGGGGGTACGAGTGGTGCGAGCTGACGTGAGGTGGGTGGGAGCGAGGAGGAAGAAGAGCACCTAGGTTTTTGAATTGATTTTACTATTTACTAGTGTGGATGGGCTGTTTTGTCTTGGGATCCGAGAAACAATTACTACTAGTAAAGTGGAGACACTCTACAGCTACCCAGAAAAAAACTTACTACTAGTACAGTGGAGACACTCTACCGCTTCTGGCTCCTCCTAGGTCATTGAAACGTCTCCCTCGACTGAATGCCGTTATACTTTTGTTCACCGACATGCGGGCCATGCAGCGCGCGAGCCCAAATGCCATCCACCAAATTAGAAGGCAGTATGTAGGTGGAGAGTCACCCCGGTTGTAGCGCGGTAGTAACGAGCCGTCGTATCACAAAACCCCACCTCCCCGCAGTCTAAGTTTGACGGACGAAGCAACCATCATTTCACTCTTTGTTGAATCCCCTTCTCCCACACCGTCTTCAAGAAAGGCAACACTTGCATCTGCCACTGTTCTTCTCTCCGAACGAAGGGAAGGTAAGAGGATCCGTGATGTTGGTATATTTTCGTTCAGAGGAAAAAAAAGAACTTTTGCAAAGCAGTAACCGATCCTCACTCTCTTTTTTGTTTCATTGTCATTGCGATTGTGTTTTCCTTTCAGTGGACTCCTAGTATTCGTCAGTTTCATGATGGACCAAGGAGAACCAGGCAAAGATCTGCCGATATTGGAGCAGACGTGGGAGGCTGATCCCCATGAGACAAAGAGCTCCAAGAAGATGGATGCAACCACCGAGGCGACCCCAGATACTGAGATGGTCAACGCCCCATTTGAGGTTACAGCCCCTGTGGCACTGCAGGAGCAGTTTTCCCCCTTCGAGGATGTGTGCCCCCCCTCCGCTGAGCTGCCCAAGGTGATTTCCTTCTTTGCCGATCTCGATTGTGGTTTTTCATCTAAGTATGTGGTGATTTTTTTAGAAAAGGAAGTATGTGGTGATTAATAATGCACAATTTTATTAGCTTTGATGCCATGGTATATGTAGTGGTTTAAATAACTTGTGTTTCTTATACTGAAAAGTATTCAGAATTTGTTTCTGTTTCAATTAGAGCCCTGATGCGGACAAGGATTGTGTGGTTGTACATGTCACTCGATATGAGGCGGACGACCTGAATATACGCACTGGGAAAACAGAGTTCTTAGGCTGTTGGATCATGGAAGCCATTTGCGGTTATACCAATGAAGAGTTGTATTCCAGCCTAACTGTTGTCAGGCGTGTTGTCCAGGGTGTACTGAAGCACAAGATGTTCAAAGCTACTCCTTCGTTTGTGAGGAATACTGTTCTTGTCAAGCTTACGCAGGAAGATGACGTGGCATGCCTCCACAAACAAGTTTATCAGTGGCAATGCCACAAGGTTGTCTTCATGAAGGTTCACAGGATTGAGCTGCTGCGGGATGTCCTCGATGATGTTCATGGCAAGGTCCATCTTGTGTCCAGCCCAAATAAGATAGAGGCATGAAATAGTTGCCCCAGCTAGTGTTTAATAGTAGTTTGGATTGTGTCTAATTATCCGAACCTTGCCTGTTATCGACCCCTCTGGGGCTAGTACTCTGTTTGAATCCGTCTATGGGAACTGCTGCTACTTTTGTGTGCCCGTGAATCATGTGAGAACCATCGTAATTGTTGCCGAAACAGATGCATCATCACTAGTTTTTTAATGAATATGGCATGGTAAGACATAAGTTGTCACGGTTTATCATACGAGCAGTGTGTGTTTTGATGAAATAGAGCACTTGTTCAAGAACCATGCGCCGACGTATACATAAGTACTTCTAAACACTGTTGGTGCTACCCCACTTGTAAGCAGTTGTGCAAAACACGGCACATTGGCTCAGCTCGCTTCAACACTAGGCTATCGACCAGCTAACAATCAACAATCTGCTGTCTAACATATAAGCAACTATGTATCTTGTTACAGTGGTTCATGCAGTTAATTGAGGCCACAATGTAATAAATTCCAAACATTCACACGCTAGTCCAGCGCTCATGTGGAACACTCACATTAAACTTGTCTCCATAAAAAACTTGAAAAGCATAAGTTAAGCAATTTTATACATCTCAATGATTCATAGAACATAACAAACATATACTAGTTCACAACAAAAGACAAAGTTGTGAGAAGGTTTACAAATCAGGAAAAAACAAACAAGGCTTCTCTCTGAGCAAAGGGCCTCCCGCCAGGCTTAAATTTCCTGGAGTTCACTCTGGTTTTTTCTTGTTGCCACCATTCAGGGTTAGGTTCTCTCATTCCAGAATAACCAATTATAATTGTGGTATCAGCTGGAATGCTGAACCGAACCATGCAGTGTACTGACCAGCTGAAATGCTTGTGCATTCCACTAAATTTAAGCACCGCTATTTGCAGAAATAAGCAGACCACAATGCATCTTGTCCGTGCACCTGTCCAAAAACCGTCGTGCAACCGTGCCAGCTAGTCCTTGGTCCATGGATGAACTGGTAGAAAGTGCATTCCGGACTAGGATGCAGTTGTTTTCGCTCGTCCCTGCACTGCAATCAGGAAGTAAAACGTACGAATCAGCTTCTTTTGGATTGCGTTGGTCATTCTACCTTAGTTACTACCAATGTAGGGATACCTTGAAGACGGGAGGTTAGACGACGGCAGCGAGGGATAGCCATCTCATTTTGCGCAGTTGTACTAAAACTGAGGTGTGTGCTTTTGATTGCACGGATAGAAACGATACGGAGACAGACATCCCGAAACGATATGGAGACAAACATCCCTGTTTGCGCAAATAAGATATACGGTTATTTAAACAGTGACAAATATTACTACTTTCCCCCGTTTCCTCTTAGAACCAAGTCCTAGATTCATGCTACAACTTTCCCACTTTCTTCCCTGTTTGAACCAACGCTTTGAGTCGACTGTATGAAATAGCTTTACTTCTAATCTACTACTACTATAATGCGGCAGTTTTGAAATTGGATTTACCACTCCATCTTTGGTTCTCCCGCCCAAACAAGCATTGGCTCAAAATCCACCGTTAATTTCCCCTCTCATGCATATCACTGCCGTCCATCAAACAAAGGATGACATGATCTGACGGCTAAGAGCTGCCGGATTCGCTCCCGCTCCTTGTGCACATGGCCGACTCTGCTCTCCAAGTAAATAAATAAAGAAGTCCCCGTTGAATCTGGATTGCACCTACTGAAGTTGAGAAATGTCTAGAAACTGCTGCCACCTCCTCACATGCAAGTACGACAAGTTGGCAAATAGCTAGCACATTTTGGTTCCCCGTTGTCACCTGGGAAATAAACACTCTACTACTAACTAATTTTTTTTAGATTAATGTAAGAATGGATTTTTTAGATGCCGCTATACTGCAAAGTTTACACTGTTCACATAACATAACATTGCATGGCTGATGCTAGCTAAAGTTTTATTCTGCTTCATCGAGAAATGTAATATTTTTATTATTCACAGAAAAAGTGTAATATTTTATTTCAGTCATACATAAGCTATACCTCAAGCTAATACAGGACATGAGTGTCTGTCAGACCTAAATGACTTATTTAGTTGCACAAAATAGTCCATAAACATGCATGTAAACCATCAAACAACTCTGGAACTATACATCAGTGGAACCCAGGAAACATCATATAATAAAACTACAACTTTTATCTTGTAATCAAATTCTTACTTGGAACTCAGTTTGATTTGTGCAAGTGATTTGCTTCTTATTTCAGAATAGTCCTTAGATCATGCAAACAAACACACTATGATATCTACTCAAGATACGAGTACCCATTTCTCTCTCTAAAAAGAAGGTATATGAGTATCTATGATACAGAACATACGTGCAAAGCACGTGCCTTAGTAGAAGTCTAGGTGGCTTTGGAACAGTGGACGGAAGTAGAAAAGGATCCACACGAAGGGAGCTGGGGCAGTAGAGCAAGGTAGGTTTCGAAGGAATATATACCTGAGGGTCGTCGGCATGTCGCAAAGACAGCGTCGGGAGGCCGCATCTTGGCCACAATACCACAGGGAGGAAGAAGGGGCCGGAGGCCCTCCCGAGCCGGCGCTCTCTCGGAGAGAACGACACGACCGCCGATCGGGACGCGCGGGCAGCCGTTGGTCTCCTCCCTCGCCGCCGACGACAGCATGAATGATGCACCTACACCCCTGCCCCGGTCGAGGTTGTCCGGCCGGATTCGTGACCAGCCGTGAGCTGAGAGAGAGTGTGGCCACCTATGTGTTGCTTAGTTCTGGAGAGCATGAGAGAGTGAACGAGAGGAACCCTAGTAAAGCAAGCGCTAAGGCTCCTGCTTTTATATATAGTGGAGTGATTTTGTTGTACCAGCTTCAAAAAATGCGCTCCTACGTGTACCCGCGAGTGGGTGTGAGAGAACTAGTGCATGCGTGCACCGCTTCTCTTCGTGAGAGGACAATATACTATGCCCAAAGAACGTTCGCCGCAAGAGTAATAGTACAAGTGTGTGACGTGTGAGCTAAAATAAAATGTGCACGCCGTCTTTTGTTTTTTAGAAGTTCTGAGGGTAGGGTGTGAAGAGCACATATGTGCGTGACTCCTACCTGCAGATAGACGGTGGGTGCGACGTGCGAGTCTGCGAGAGGACTCGGGAGAGTCGTGACTCGTGAGGGTGCGTGTGCCTGAGAGAGAGGGGGCACGTATTAATGCAATGCATGTGTCCGTAAATCATTATCCGACAAACGTTTGCCACAAGCCTTTTCCTGATGAACTCCGTAAGGACCGTTAGCTCGGCATCCGACAGTGTTAGTTTTGCCATGTCATTTAACAGAACAGCCACTCCTCCTGCACACAAATCTTCCACGTGAGTGTTAGCAACTGCCGTATGCTCCCTCCGTTCCGAAATGCAGTGCATATAGCTTTATTGAAAATTCAAACCTCACAAACTTTTACCGAGTTTTCGTGTACCAAATTGCACATGTAGAATACCATGTATATATCATTTCATTCATCTTCGAGAGGTAACTATAAAGTTGGGTGAGGATTCTACAAAGAAAGACCATCGTATCACCCGCAGCAATTTCAAGCATCCTTTAGTGTCGAGGAATATCATAGGAACTCTATATGATATGATTTTTATAGGATTTTTTCCTTTAAAGCCAATTGGTTCATAGGAATAGATTCATATGCTCCACATTTCAAAGGAAATAAACATGATATCATTTCTATAGCTTTAGAGCCAGTTGGTTCATATGAATGGATTCCTATACTCCCTTAATTTCAAAGGAAAATAAACATTAGCGTATATTCAATAGAAAAGTTCCTATGATATGAACCAAATTACATCTCTTTTCTAATCCCTCCTCATAGGAATTGAGAAACATGTCATCTCTATATTCAATAGAAAAGTTCCTATGATGTGAACCAAATGACATCTCTTTTCCAATCCCTACTCATAGGAATTGAGATGCTCCATGTCATCTCTTTCCCTAGAACTTCCATGTATACATCTTCTATTCCTAAATAGATAGTACAACCCACTGGTAGCTTTTTTCCAAAACATGCAACTATGGCACAAGAACTATATAGTGTGCCAATAACTTTGAAAGATGTCGCTGGATGAAGCTAACCCGACAGTGCAGAGATAGGCAAATCCGAGCACTACTGGCCGTTGGATATCATCAACATTCCACCAGATCTGCCACATGTACAATTTAGAAGACTCCATGGTTGAACTTAAGCATAATGCACAAACCTCAAAACACAAGCACTTCTCCTTTGTTCTAGAATCTTCTGTATCATAATTTATTATTTTTTTTTTCTAAATGAATTGCCATTATTTGTTTTTTACTTTATGATTTACTCCCTCCATTCCAAAATAGATGACCCAACTTTGCACTAACTTTGTACAAAGTTAGTGCAAAGTTGGGTCATCTATTTTGGAACGGAGGGAGTACAATGCACAACCCCATGAATCTTAACATTTCTATAAAACTTATTGATTTTGAATGAGATGAACTATAAGAACTAAGAGAACATCTACATCATGCATATATGACTCAAAGCTTTACATCCTATAGTGTGTATTTATTCATAATTTGGTTTCAAAATCTCATGCGTTCAATACATGTGTACCTTACTAGTTTTGAGTAGAGTAGCAAATTTCACGCGGCCCCGGGTATATCAAAATGCAGGGCCCATTCATCATTGCCTTTCGGTCGAACCTACGTCCACAATTTTTTGTACGTACTATATCTCCACTGGTCCTCGAACCCAACATGCTGCCTCGTTCCCGTAAAACCAAGCGGCCCACACATATTTAAGGCATCGACTCGAACCCGTTTACTACGACGTGGCCCCGCACGCCGTAGTACTCCTACAAACCCTACCGCTGCACTCATCATCGGTTTTCTTCAAGAGGACGAGGGAGAAGCCGATTTGTAGTGGAGGCGCTTTCAAAAAAAAAGGATCTGTAGTGGAGACCCCTACCCTAGGGTGCCCTAGGTAGCTGCCGCACGCATCATTGTTTTCTCTTTTCTTTACGCTCTTGTGCCCTAGAGTGAAATGATGGTTGCTTCATCCGTCCAGCTTAATGCGGAAAATGTGGGGCTTTGTGATTTGACCCCTCGTCGCTCATTTTCTACTACTGCGGCGCTACGACCGGGGTGCCTCCAATTCCAACCGCTGCTCCAAACTGTAATTTGGTGCATCACACGTGGAACAAGACGGTGGATGAGCCACATGTCAGCCAAAAGGGTCCTGTTAAGTGTGTTGCCATTTCGTGTGCGGACTGACCCTGCTTGAGTTGCTATGCCCACATGACAGGAGCAGCCTACCACTTGATTTTGCTCCTTCGTGAATCCCGACTATATTGATCTAAAAAGATACATGCTGAACTACCCTCTCCGTCTCGGTTTTTTTATTTTTAGGCGTCTCGGTTTATAGGGCCTGCACGTAGTTCTAGGTCATCCATTTGACTAACTAAATATGAGTTACTATGTCACAAAAAGTATATCATTGGATTCTTAAGCGGATGTAGTTGTATTTAAAAGTCGAGGGCGGGGCTTTTCCTGCACGGTAGGTGGCGGGGCAGTTCCGCCTAGTCGGTTTGACAGAGACGGGAGAAGACGAGGGAGTAGGCTGCTGCAAACGTAGGGATGTGTGATTTGACAGCGAGTTACTGCTGGATAGGTGGGGCCTCATGATTTGACTTGCCATTGTCATTTTAACTGCGGCGCTATGACCGACGTGAGTCTCCCAGATTCCTGACCACCTCCATACAGGTGCCTCTCCCAATGCTCCACCATGTAGTAGAGGCTGGCTCTTGCATGAGAGCCCACTTCTCCACTTTTTCCTTGCCTCTCTTTCCTCCACATAAGCAAAAATGCCATGTAAAGCGCACTATTGTACTTACTTTTACTTGCTCCTACAGGTGCTTAAGCTTGCCACATAAGCATAAAGTCTGATGTGGCAAGTTAATCAAGAAGAAAGAGACTAGTTTGGTGACCAAAGGAAGAAACGGTGCTAAGCGCGTGTACCTAGGTGAAAAGACAATTTTGAGTCTATAGCTAATTAAATGAAGCAAACTTAGCAACACCATTTCATTGGAAGAGGTCACTCCTTGGCAAATGCAATAAATACACGCGCTTAGCACCGTTTCTTCCTTGAGTACGAAGAAAGAGATAGAGAGGAGTAAAAAATACACTTATAGCCAACCTTGTTGTAGTATGAGTGACTAAGTGATGACTATGTATGACATGCCAACATCAGATAGCCTAACGCACCGTGTTAAATCTCCAAGGGCGCGACCGCGCGAGCGACGCGACGGTCGTGGTAGGCGCGACCATGATACGGGCTGCTGGCAGCCCTTGGATCTGAGATCAAACGGTCGCATGCTAAGTTGCTGAAAATTTGCAGAATAACCCTCCAGGATAGGATATTCACCCATAGGTCTAGAATCACGCCATGCAACCGTTCGATCTCAGATCCAAGGGCTCTCGGAAGCCCGTATCATGGGAGAATGGAAAGCCACTACCCTGCCGTTCGCACGCTGGCAGTTCGCTCCTACTCGTCCCCGCACGTCCTTCAATACTACGGCGGTTCGCTCCTAGTCGTCCCGTCCATTCACATTACGGCAGTTCCACTAATCCTAACCCTCCTCCCAAATCCATGGCGTCCCAAATCTCCACGATCGGCGGTGAGTACAAGGTTAGAACCATCACCGGCGATGAGTTCGACGTCATCTACACCCGTTCTTCCGCGACGGTGAAAGGATGCCTTTCTCGCTTCAGACGCATGTTCGAAGACTCAGATGATGAGTGGGTCGCTGGGCTAGATGTTGAGTACACCACAGTCCTGGGACGAGAGAAGGATCTAAAGGACGAAGAGAGGAAGAAGCCCGCCGTGATCCAGGTTTGCGTGCATGACTTATGCTTGGTCTACCACATATGCCATGCCGACGTTGAGTGCCAGGATTTTAAGGACTTCCTCGAGAGCAACCTAGTCAAATTCGTTACTGTAGACTTTGGTAACGACAAAGAAGTCCTGCATCGGATAGGCCTCGTTGTAGGCAACACCTTCGACCTCCAGAAGAATCGGCTGGTGTCCTCTCGTCAGCCTTCAATGCTGACCCTGGCAGGAGCCATGGTTCATCCTTCGTACGGTAAACTGGAGAAACCTCCATACACGTTTCATCGTCATGCATGGCAGCGGAATGTACTAGATATAGACCACATCCACTACGCTGCAATGGATGGCTACCTTTGCTTCAATATCTACAAGGGTTGGATGAAGAGCAACAGCCAAGTGTGCGGTTCAAGCAAAGAAGTATCGGCCAAGAGGAAGAGGGACAAGGACGAAGTCGAGGACGTGGACGAGGACTCCGAGTAAGGTGGCAGTGTCGTTGCTCATGGTGGTTCTAATGCAGTGTCTACCGGAATAGTTGCAAAGTTTAATTTCAGGTGTGCTTAATTTAATTTGAGGGGTGTGTTGTGCTGAGCCCCCAGCAGAACTATGTTATGTTTCTTCTCGTTACTTTAACTCTTCAGTACGTACATACTAGTATTTCTTACATTTCATCTTTTAGTTGGTATAGTACTACCACTCGTTTCTTCACATTATATACGTACAATATATATGGCCAACATCATATAGCCAGCAGTTTAGTTGTCAAAGAATTTCAGGGTGCTTAGTTTTGTCAAAGAATTCCAGGATGCTTAGAGGGTGCTTGGATCCAAGGGACTTATTTTAGTCTGACTAAAAATAGTCTCTTTAAGAGGCTAAAGTTCCAAGCACCCCTGACTAAAGAGGGGCTAAAACTAGTCTTGAGACTAAAAATTTTTAGTCAGGGGTACCCCTACTAAAATGTGGATTAGTCCTCTCTCTACTCATTTAACTCCTCTCCTTTAACACAGGCGAGTTCTGGATTGGAGGGTTTGGAGGATAATAAATGCTCATTAACTTGATTTTAGCCTTTTTAGTATTTGGATCCAAGCATGGGTGAGGCTAGCATGTTTTAGTCCCACTACTTTTAGTCATGGGACTAAAACGTATCCAAGCACCCTCTTAGTTTTATTTGAGGGGTGGGTTGTGCTGGACACCATTATTGTGACTAGCCTTTTTAATAGTACTATATGCATAATTTGGCGACGAGCGCTCTCTATATGTACCACCTTTTTTTAATTTCAATTTTTGCTCCATGGCGCAATCCATCGATAGTACTGCTGTACAAAAGTATACATTTTTTAAAAGGCTAGAGTACTGTTCATCACATATATAGCCAGTTAAATTCTCAACCTAGAACGACGTGCATGCCATGTAGTAAACCGATACGGAGGAAGTATAGTAAAAATGAGGTGATTTTACCGAGCGATCGGCGGGGGAGCATGGCCTGTCATGCGGTCCCACGTGTCATGATGTACCAAGGCGATGCGCGTGTCCCTCTTGAGGCAGAAGCAATACTAGTACGTGGTTTGAGATGATGGCGAACCGAAGTGTGAAATAATGGTTGCTTCGTCCGTCTGGGAAAGTGCGGCATTGTGATTTGACGTCTCATTGCTCATTACTACTACTGGGCCGGTACGAGTGGGGTGCGTCCCCCCTGCTGTTCTGCACTGTTATTTGGTGCTTGACACGTCGACCCGGTTGCTATATGTCCCACATGTCGGCGACAGGAAGTACAGAATTCATGAAAGGGAGCGTCGACGGAGGAGTATACTACAGAATTCATGAAAGGGAGCGACTTAGTTTTGGAAAAATCTGTTTTTACGGAGTACGTACCCACTAGGGTTTATAGGGCTCATCTAAAAAACATTCGTTTTTCCGTTTGATAAGTCTCAATTCTACTATACTAGTAGTAGTACCATTACATGTTGGATTTCGAGGTGCGTTAGATCACCCGACGCAAGCAGTGTCAAGAGGAAACTAACCAATGCATGTACAAGTTCATGGAAATTTAGTGGTCATTCATGCATTCGTTCTAATTAATGCCTCGGTAAACATAACTTCTTGAGAAAAACGAGCGTACTAATTACTTGTGCAAAATACGAAATTAATTCGACCACTCACCGTCTACCTTGGTTGGAGAGATTTTGAAATTGAGCCATAAACTGGAAAGGAGGGAGTAGTAACTTTTGTCTCGATTACTATTTGTGGCCTTGTATAGATGCAAAATGTATTTTTTATAGTGGCCTTGTATAAGTAAATGGAGGGAGTACTAACCAAAGTACGTAGTAGGGACGAGGAGTAAACGGAGGGAGTAGTAAAATTTTCTCCTCGTGCTGCGAGCCACCGCGCGCGTGGGCGAGGGAGCGGGCGTAAGGCGTACTAGTAAGCAAGCTTCACCTCATCCTGCGAGCCACCGCGCCCGTGGGCGGGGGAGACGGCGTACTAAGCAAGCTTCTCCTCGTTCTGCGAGTTGACGGGACACATCAAAAGTACTCCAGTGTATAGAGCCTTGCATCTAAGGTAGGCCCCACATGGTTTGCCTCTTTTTTTAATTTAACATAACGCGTCAAGTCGCAATTTGTTTGTTCACCCGTGGTAGACGATCCTCCCTCCACCAAGTGGACAACCAGTACACGTGCCAAATTACCACGTGGGCTGCCTTTTTCGTACAGAAATGAGCTCCACCGTGTACCCGCGCGGGTGTGGTTGGGAAAGAGACGGGAGTACGTGCGCCGTGCGTGCACCTCTTCTCTTCGTGCACGTCCCCCACCTACGTGGGTGTGTGTGAGAGAGATACAAACCTAGACATAATGCGCCGTCCATCCCCATGCCTCCGCCCAGTCCGACCACCAGTCACCACCACGCCCCACTCCTCCTCACCTTATCTCTCATCTTTCTCCCTCCATTTTTATATACAAGGGGCCACTATCAAAATTACAATTTGCAGATATACAAGGCCACTAACACTAATCGATGCAATATTAATGGTGTTTGCCTCGTGGTACTAGCAAAGGAGGACATTAATTATCCCTTGCATGCATGCGGGAGTTTGTAAAAAAATGCATCTTGATGTTCCGTGCAATGCACGGGCATCTTGCTAGTCCATGAAAACAACACATGGCAAAATTCCACGGCTTGGGGCGGCAACTGGCTCCGTCGGGCGAGGGGAGGGAGGTGGATCAGCGAGCTGCATAGCTCGTATCCGGCGGGCTACCCAGCCGGCTTGGATGCGGAATAACTACTCTTCGTAAGCCATTGTAAGAGTGGACAAAATGGTGGAGGAGATAGGGGAGCGGCCCGGTCATGAACGGACGTGTGTCCAGAGTGGGTTTCTCGGCTTCCACACGGGCGGGTTTCATGGAGGCGTTTGAATGCGGCACGGAGGCGTGTTCAGCCGGGCGTGCCGCGAGTGGCGCCCTCGACTCTGACCTAGGACACCGCGCCGTTCTTCCACTGACATGTGGGCTCTTTGGGTGCATGGCATGCATGTCAGTGACCCAACGCAGGCAGCGCACAGCAGAGGAACCTTTGGTGGGCCAGGGCGGTCAGAAGCGGGCATTTCATAAACCGATGATTGTTCATTGAGTGTGACGTCATCTTTTTCATGTAGATAAGCCTACTATGTTGATAGCCCGTTCGATACGTTGTGATTCATAAAGACCGCTGCAAACATCAATGTTCTGCTTATCACAGATAAGATTGATTAATACCCGTAACAATCCATGTCCTTAACAAAGGGTGCATGCACGTATAGGTTGAACGTGTGTCTTGCGTCGTGTGCTGTGTGCATGCAGGCGTGCGAGTGTTGCGTGCGTGCAAGGGTACGTTTCAGTGTTGCATGCATGGGTGCGTACGTGCGTGTGTTCGTGAGTGCATGTGTACGTGTCAGTGTTGCACGCCAGCATGCGTGCGTGTGTACGTGTCAGTGTTGCACGCCTACATGCGTGCGTGTCTTGCGTGCGTGCATGTGTACGTGCGGGGTGAGGCTACACGTCAGTCGACTGACTTTTTCATCTCTGGTCATTAGATTTTCCAGCCGTTGGATACGAAATCAAGGGCCTCCAGTTTATCATCAAACTCCACCCCCCCTGAGCCGCCAGCCACCACCGGCCGAACCGCCAGCCCCCGCCGCCCGCGGCCGGCCCGCCCTCCCCGAAACCACTCATTTATTACCATTTTTGTCCTTCATATACGCGCTGACGGGTGGGCCCTATGGTAATGTGCGCTGCTGAATGTGGACCGTTTGACTGGTCAATTGATCGTGTTATCAACAAATTACGGAGCTGTATGGTGAGCCAGTGACCGTATGATCACCCTAAAATGTACTCCTATTTTATTAACACAGTACAGACTCAAACTACCATTTCTTTCTTTCATATACGGGCTGACAGGTGGGCCCCACGGTTACGCGCCCCGATGGTGCAACACTAGTTGCGCCGCGTGGAACGTTTGACTGGTCAATTGATTGTGTCATCAACAAAATACGGAGTTGTACGGGTGAGCCAGTGACCGTATAATCATGATATGTATTTGTTTAACACGGTACAGACGCAAGGGCTCATATATACGCGCAAGCACTCACCGCTATAAGCGCACACACGCGAACCCTACCCCTATGAGCACCTTCGAGAGAGTGGGCCAGCATATATGATCTTGAGATTTTACGAAGTCACCATAGGTGCCTCGTAGTCGAGTGGAACGTCTCCTCCCACTGAACGTACGTCGCCGGAAAATACTGAAATTAACACAAGATAAATGCGAGCACCGGGACTTTAACCTTGGTGGGCTCGAGAAACCACTGTCCTCTAACCATCCAACCACATGTTGGTTAGCACGACAAAATGTATGTGGTGACCGTGATGAGCTTATTCTGAAGTCCAGTGACCATATCGTGCTTTCGCTTCAAATACAATGACCGTAAGTGTCGTCAACAAAATACGGAGCACGCATCAAATGCAAAGTCCGTCAGTGTCATCAACAAAATATGGAGACGTATCGTGAGCTAGATACCGTTGTACTATTGTATATGCTTATTTTCTTAGTGGCCGATTGCGTGTGTGGTGTGGTGGGCACATCATTTCTAGTTGTGGTGGGTCAACATGAAGACTCATGGGTCGGTTCCATCCTGCGCCACATATAGGTTGGACCGAGACGTGTTATACGAAGACCCATGTGGAGGACTCGGCGTACAACACGAAGCTACCAGAGTCGCGGAGGACTCTATCCCCACTGGTGATAAGCCGACTATATATGATTTGTAACCCTAGGCCCTTAGTATGTTATACAAGCTTGGGGGCTAGTTCGTCGATAGTATACACACACGCACAATGCCTGGTATTCACGTGTACTTTGTACACACCCCTATCACTAATATACAGTACCAGGAGTAGGCTCTTTCTTCAACTGCAATTGAATTCTAGCATGTGCATGTGTTTATTTCATATTATCGATCCATAGAGTGAGAGCGGTTTGAAATACAGGCAATGGATGCTTTTGCAATTCATATATAAACATTAATTAGTGCACTCCATGTTGTTAGTGTGAAGCACTTTATACATTTGTCACTTGCATGGATACATTCCAAATTGCTAGCTACGAAATAGAATACATGTCGAATTCAACATAAAGGGGGTTTCGAAGATTCGAATTCATAGGAAGTGCATTCATCTATTTGAACCCGAGATAATGGCATTTGTAAATCAGATGTAAAAGGGGGCATCAATCTTTGTTGTGAGTTTGAACATGCTATATATATTCATACGCATATCTAACTTTTTTTTGCAACCAAGGAGATTATATCTGGAACCATGCATGAACTGAGGTAAGTTGCATATTTTTTAATATATACTCGTGTACAATGTATATTCAAATGTACCCCCTCCATTCCAAAATAATCGTAGCTTTAGGATTTTCAAGAGTAAAGATTTGTGAAGTTTGACAAATCCTGAAAGTTCAATTCAAGAGAACCGAAAACGTTAAATGCTTCTGCTCCCAAATATTGAGGGCTCCTTTGATTCAAAGGAATTGCATAGGATTTTTGGAGGATTTAAACCCTTAGGAATTTTTCCTGTGATGCTCGTTTGATTCGTAGGATTGGCATCCTTAGGAATTTTTCCATATGATCCATTTGTACTACATTTTGGAGGAAAATTTCCATCCACTCAAACCTCTTTGTAGAATTCCTTTGTTTTTCCTATGCTATCAAACATTCTTTCAAATCCTGTAGGATACTATGGGACATGTCACCCTATTCCTGCATTTTTCCTATTCCTTCATTTTGACAATCCTGTGAATCAAAGAGGCCCTGAACGAAGCGCCAAATAGGCCTCTGGTCACCCGAAACCGCGCGAGACTAATGTTTTGGTGGTAGGAAATTACTGTCCTGACTCTGGCCCGTGTAGCCTATCGGCCCGATGTCCAAAGGTCTAAACCGGGGTAGGTTTGTAACTTCACCAAGACGCCAGAGAAGCATTCATACGCCGTGGGCGCCTACCCATGCGCTCGGCCGAAATCTATCCCGCCCACATTTGGGACACCTGACATGACTGTCCTACCCCCAACCCGCAATATGTCCGAAATTTTAGATGGGGGGAAAGTTTGTAACTTTCCCCAAATTTCAAACAAGCGCGTCTCAAACCGAAACATTGTTCCCCCTTAGTTCCCCGCCTCCCTCCGTTTCCCCATTCATACTCCGTGGGCGCGAAAACGCCCTCTCCACCAGCCGCGAAACCCCAGCCTCCTCCGTCCTCCACCCCATAGCGGCCAATCCACCGCCGCCCTCCTCCATCACGCCGGAGCCGGTACCCCGACGTCGTCGTCCAACGCAACCGCAACCGCAACGCCCTCAAGGACTTAGCAGCTGAAGCCGAGGCAGAGCTGCCTCCACGACGCCGACGCCGACGTGCGCCGTACCAGAACCACTCCGACCACGCCGTCCTGCGCCTCACTGCTGCGGCTCCACTGTCGCAACCGTCCACCGCACCGGAGCTGTTCCCGCTACGCCGTCGTTCGCCGCCTCGGATCTGCTTCCCCGCCGCCGACAGACGGCCACCGCACCACACTCAACAACTTGGCCATGGGTTCGTCCAAGGCTGCACCGTCCTCCACAACTTCTGGTTTCCGGCGAACAACAAGAAGATCGTCGGAAAAACAGAAGGAGGACACAACACTGCCAGCAGAAAGAGGTACTCCTCTTCCCTTATTCGTGCAAATCTTACGTCTCCGCTCACACCGTATTCATCCCACGAAAGAAACTAGTTGAGCGCTTCTTACTGCATCTTCTTCGTGATACTAAATGCACAAGGTTTCCTCCCTTTTACTATTTCACCTTTGCTAGAGGTCAGTAGCCCGCCTGGATTTCAATTCAGGGTCAGTCGAACCGCAATTAAAAGAAGCAGCACCCGCTTAGGCGCGCGGAGCACCTAGTCCGCCTGTTCCCCGGGGAAGCGGCGCATCGGTGTCTATCATAGGGGTGTGGGGCGCAGGAGCTGCTTGCGCCCGATCTGGAGGTCGGCGGGGCTTGAATGGATGGCCGGGGGGCGGTGCCAAGCACGGCGGTGCGGTGAGGTCGAGGGGAGGGCGCAGGCAGGGGAGGAATACTGGGCCGGTGGTCGCTGGCGTTTCGAGGAAGATCGTCAACACTGACTCGCTGGAGGTAGATGAAGGCGATCTGCCCGTTCTTTGTACATCGGACGGTGCAGAAAAAATGGACTGACCTATTTGCTTTCAGTCGACTGTTATTTTCATAGAATCCTGTAGTAATTTAGTGTGCCATGCATGTTGTAGAGCTATCATATGTCTCCCGTCATTTATTTCTCACCGACCTGCTATCTGCTACCTTTACACTGTACTAATTGTGCACACACTTCACCCATACTCACACTATTGTTTTTTATGCATGGGTATTTCAGACTCTGACGCAGTGTTGATGAATGCAGAAAAGAAAAGACAGAAGTCGCTCCAGTGTAATTCGAAGATAAGCACTAAGCGTTCCAGCGCTCTAACGGGTGCAGTGTCAGCAGTTGGAGACAGTAAACTTAGCTCTGCAGTTGATGATCTCAATTGCCACACACAACCATCCCAGGTGCTTGCTTTAACTTCGCGCTGTCAAATGTGGTTGCATGTTGCATATGGTGTCTAGCTTGTATTGCTTCCAATTTGGTTAAATTGCATCTGCTTACTTTACACATTATACCTTTGATAATGACATGCCTTCCTGTTTTTGATACATACTACATATGTCTATTAACCATGTTCGTACATCAAACTAATGCTCTTTTGTATCCCTCGTCAATCACTTATGATGAGACAGTCACCCGGGTGGGTTTCTGTGAGACGCCATACTCGTATAAAGAGTGCAGTGTCATCCTCCCCACATGATTCTCAAGAAACAGCAAGGCTAAATGAAGATAGTCAACGTAGCTCTCTAGTTGATCACCGCAATTCCCCCACACCACCATCGCAGGTGCTTGCTCTTACTTGGCAGTGTGATATGTAGTGTTCGTCTTACATGAAAGTAGTGTTCGTCAGTATCATGCATCAATGAGTTCTGAAGAGCAAATTTTATTCCTTTTTCTTGTGGGTTTGACTTGACAAGGCAAAATCAAGAAAGAGGAAGGAAAAGAGTAAGGAAGGCGATGATGGTGGTCCTCTGCAGCAACGTAAACGGAGCATCTGTACCGATTCTCCTTGTACTGATAGTGCATTACAAGGTCCAAGTCTCCGCTCCCCTACTCCACCATCCAAGGTGCTTGCTCTAACTTGGCAGTGTGATATCTGGTTGCATGTTGCATATGGTGTCTAGCTCGTATTGCTCCTAATTAGTGTAAACTGCATCTGCTTAGCTTACACATGATACATGTGAATATGACACGCTTTCCTGTTTTTGGTACATACTATATCTTATGATAAGGCACTTTTCTTGTGTATCCCTCATCAATGCTCCTAATTTGTTAAATTGCATCTCCTTAGCTTACACATTATACATGTGAATATGACACGCCTTCCTGTTTTTGGTACATACTACATCTGCCTATCACACCATGTTCTTACATCAAACTACTGTTCTTGTGTATCCTGCGTCTATCGCTTATGATGAGACAGTCACGCGCGTGGGTTAATATGAGACGCAATACTCTTATAAAGAATGCAATTTCATCCTCTCCACATGATTCTCAAGAAACAGCAAGCCTAAATGAAGATATTGAACGTAGCTCTGTACCTGAAGACCGCACTTCCCCTACACCACCATCACAGGTGCTTGCTCTAACTTCGCAGTGTGATATGTGGTTGCATGTTGCATACGGTGTCTAGCTTGTAATGCTTCTAATTAGGGTAAATTGCATCTGCTTAGTTTACACACTATACCTGTGAATATGACATGCCTTCCTATTTTTGGTACACACTACATCTATGTGTTAACCTTGTTCTTACATGAAACTACCTCTCTTCTGTATCCTGCATCAATCACTTACGATGAGTCACCTTTATTCGTTGCATATTGCATATTATTTCTAGCCTGTTGCCATGTATTGCTTCTAATTTGGTCAAATACATTTGTTAGGGCACCCTTTTAATTTGGCAGAGTGATATTGGTTTCATCTTTCATATGGTTTCTAGCTTGCATCGATTCTAACAAGTTCAAGCACCTTGTGCTTAGTTTACACTTTATACATCATACATGTCAATATGTCACGCCGTCCTGTTTTTCATATATATTCCATCCTCCTATCATGCGGCTGCCTTACATGAAAGTAGTGTTCGTCAGTATCATGCATCAATGAGTTCTGAAGAGCAAATTTTATTCTTTTTTCTTGTGGGTTTGACTTGACAAGGCAAAATCAAGAAAGAGGAAGGAAAAGAGTAAGGAAGGCGATGATGGTGGTCCTCTGCAGCAACGTAAACGGAGCATCTGTACCGATTCTCCTTGTACTGATAGTGCATTACAAGGTCCAAGTCTCCGCTCCCCTACTCCACCATCCAAGGTGCTTGCTCTAACTTGGCAGTGTGATATCTGGTTGCATGTTGCATATGGTGTCTAGCTCGTATTGCTCCTAATTAGTGTAAACTGCATCTGCTTAGCTTACACATGATACATGTGAATATGACACGCTTTCCTGTTTTTGGTACATACTATATCTGTCTATCACACCATGTTCTTACATGAAACTACTCTTCTTGTGTATCCTGCATCAGTCACTTATGATGGGACACCTTTAAGTTGGCAGTGTGATATTGGTTTGCGTCTTGAATATGATTTCTAGCATGTATTGCTTCTAGTTTGATGAACGCCACCTATGACGAGACAGTTTTAACTTGGCAGAGTGATATTGACTGCACCTTCCATATGGTGTCTTGCAGTGTTTCTAATTTGTTGAAGTGCCTTCTGCTTAGTTACCACATCATAGGTGTGAATATGTCAAGCCGTCCATTTTTTCGTACATATTCCATCCTCGTATCATGACTTTGCCTTTCATCAGAGTAGTGTTCGTCAGTATCATGCATGAATGAGTTCTGAAGAGCGAATGATATTCCTTTTTCTTGTCGGTATGACCTCACAATGCAAAATCAATAAAGCTGAAGGAAATTGGCAAGGCATTGGATGATGGTGGTCCTTCCGAGCAACTGAAACGGAGGTTCTCTACAGATTCTACTCCGCCATCCTCCCAACAAGATTCGCAAGACAACGCAAGGCTAGACAGTCAACGTAGCTGTGTAGATGATGAGCACATCTCCCCTACTCCACCATCACAGGTGCTTGCTCTAACTTGGCACTATTATATGTGGTTGCATGTTGCGTATGATGTCTAGCTTGTATTGCTTCTAACTTTGTTGAATTGCATCTGCTTACTTTACACATAATGCCTGTGAATATGACATGTGTTCCTGTTTCTACATCAGACTACTATTCTTGCATATCCCGCATCAGTCACTTATGATAAGGCACCTTTAAGTCGCCACTGTGATATTGGTTGTGTCTTGCATATGATTTCTAGCATGTACTGCTTCTAATTTGTTGAAACGCCATACAGTTTGAACTTGGCAGAGTGATATTGGTTGCATCTTTCATATGGTGTCTAGCTTGCAGTGCTTCTAATTTGTTGAAATGCCTTCTGCTTAGTTACCACATCATAGGTGTGAATATGTCACACCATCCTGTTTTTCATACATATTCCATCCTCGCATCATGTGTTTGCCTTTCATCCGAGTAGTGTTCGTCAGTATCATGCATGAATGAGTTCTGAAGAGCAAAATCATTACAGCTGAAGGAAATTAGTCCGGCAGTGGATGATGGTGGTCCTTCGGAGCAACTCAAACAGGGGGTCTCTACAGATTCTACTCCGCCATCCTCCCAACAAGATTCGCAAGACAACACAAGGCTGGACAGTCAACGTAGCTGTGTAGATGATGAGCACATCTCCCCTACTCCACCATCACAGGTGCTTGCTCTAACTTGACACTATTATATGTGGTTGCATGTTGCGTATGATGTCTAGCTTGTATTGCTTCTAACTTGAATTGCATCTGCTTACTTTACACATAATGCCTGTGAATATGACACGTGTTCCTGTTTCTAGAACATACGTGTACATGATGAGCACATCTCCCCTACTCCACCATCACAGGTGCTTGCTCTTACTTGGAACTGTTATACGTGGTTGCGTTTTCCGTATGATGTCTAGTTTGTATTGCTTCTGATTATGTTGAATTGCATCTGCGTAGCTTACAACTTATACCTGCAACGATCACTTACCCATAAGACACATTTAACTTGGGACTGTGATGTAGGTTGCATCTTGCATTGTCTTCTAGCTTGTACTGCTTCTAATTTCTTGAAATGGCTCTTACGACGAGACACTTTTTACCTGATAGAGTGATATTGGTTGCATGTTCATATGGTGCCTAGCTTTCATTTCTTCTAATTTTGTTGAAATGCCTTCCGCTTACTGTTTTTTCATACATATTCCATCCTCCTATCGTACGTGTGAATATGAAACGCTGTCTTTTTTGTATATATTCCATCCTCCTATCCTGCGCTTGCCTTACATCAAAGTAGTGTTCGTCTGTATCATGCATCAACCAGTTATGCAGAGCTAATTTTATTCATCTTCTTGTGGTTTTGACTTCATAAGGCAATATCAGAAAATAGGAAGGAAAAGAGTAAGTTAGGGGATGTTGGTGGTCCTCCCCACCGACGCAAACAGAGACTCTCTAGATTTGCCACTGCTACTGCTAATGAAGTTGAAGTCCCAAGTCTACATGATGAGTTCATCTCCCGTACTCCACCATCGCAGGTGCTTGCTCTAAGTTGACAGTGTGATAATTGGTTTCATGTTGCATATGTTGTCTAGCCTGTATTTCTTCTATTTTGATTAAATTGCACCTGCTGAGTTTATACGTTATACATGTGCATATGACATGGCTTTCTGTGTCTAGAATACACTGCATCTATCTATCATACCATGTTCTTACATCAAAGTACTGCTGTTGTGTATCCTGCATCAGTCACTCATGATTGGACGCTTCTAACATGGCAGTTTGATAGTGGTTGCATCTTGCATTGATTTCTACGTTGTACTGCTTCTAATTTTTCGAATTGCCACTTATGACAAGACACTTTTAACTTGGCAGAGT
The DNA here is from genome assembly GCF_018294505.1 of Triticum aestivum. Classification (NCBI taxonomy): domain Eukaryota; kingdom Viridiplantae; phylum Streptophyta; class Magnoliopsida; order Poales; family Poaceae; genus Triticum; species Triticum aestivum. The sequence goes on along the minus strand of NC_057797.1, from coordinate 139,580,484 downwards.
AATATTGGTTGCATCTTTCATATGGTGTCTAGCTTGCATTACTTCTATTTTCTTGAAAATCCTTCTGCTTAGTTTGCACATCGTAGCTGTGAATATGTCATGCCGTCCTGTTTTTCTTACATATTCCATCCTCATACGGTTGTCTTACATCAAAGTATTGCTTGTCTGTATCATGCATCAATGAGTTCTGAAGAGTGATTTTATTCTTTTGTGTTGTGGGTACAGCTTGACATGGCAAAGTCAAAAAAGAGCAAGGAAAATAATATAGTAGGGAGTGTTGTTACTCGTCGGGTGAAACGGAAAAGGTTCTGCCGTCGAGATTCTGCTGGTACTTATAGTGCAGTAGAAGGTCCAAGTCCACCGGCTAAATCTACAAACACAGTATCACCTGCTCCACCAGCTGCAGCATCCGCTTCAACTGTACCAGCATCTCAACCAGTTACTCGTTCGTTTGCTCCGGAACTGGCCAGTTCCCAAGCTGCCTTCACACCTAACACTACTTCCGAAGCACTGCTGACACAACAGGACTTGGCAAGATCAGATGAACCTCATGAGCATCAACACCAAGACGGTACCTGACCGAGTCAAGTTGCAGTTGCATGCTCCTTTATATGTACTCTCACAGTTTGATGTACACTAACACTTTCCATATTCGTTGTTGAACTAGCACCACGGCGCAAGCGGAAACAGACATCAGGGATAATGCTTGACAGATTAACAAAATCTAAAGGAGGAAGAATGGAGATCCATTTTGAGGCAGGTTTAAAAAGGCCACGTGATGCTACAGAGTCAGCCAAGTTAGTATCAGAGGCAGCCGTTGCCGTTAGGTGTCATGCACGTATCCTCCCAACGTGGATCCAGTACAGGAATGAGAAAGACAATACCCAGTTTAACACCTTCCTTGACCATTTATCCGTAAGTAATGTTATTCATCGCAATTAGTAATATTGTCTTGCTCTGTCCCATACTTTCTAGCTTCCTCCTAATAAGACTTACATTCTTTTTTCAACAGATGAGGTTCAAGTTGGATCCGAAAGATGATGCAACTAGACAAGCATGCACTCATGTTTTTCAGTCTGCTCTGCGACAGTATCGGTACCACCTTAGAAAATCTCACTTTGAAGGCAAGGCTAACAATGAAATCGCCCAAACATCTCCAGTGGAATATATTACAGATGAAGACTGGACAGCCCTCGTTAAACACTGGTCTGATCCAAAGTATCAGGTAGGCTATATGTATTTGATCAGACCACATATTGAACTTGTATTTATGTATGTGCCTTACAAGTGTATCTTCTTCTAGGCTAACTGTTTGAAGAACAAAACCAACCGTTCTAAAGTGAAATTCCAACAGACCACAGGATCTCGTAGCTATATTGCACACTGCGAGGCTCTTGTAAATAGCTGCTACTTCCTTCTTTTTTGTGCCATATTATCGTATCTATATTGACTTGTTCCAAATACAGAGGAAATCCCGTGCGGACCAAAAAGAACCTGAACCGAATGCAGTGCAAATCTTCAAGGATTGCCACACCAGCAAGATGAAGGGCATGAGCACACCAGTTCAAGCCGCTGTTGTAAGTCCTTACTCCTCCTGCCTTGAACTGATTGGTACTGTGATGTGTTCATTTAACTACTTGGTTTGCAGCCAATGTCAGTTACTCTGTTCACTTTTATTCACAGTTGTCTTAACGTATCATTTCACCTTACATGGTTTAAAAGAGATGAAGGATATTCTTTTGGTCTTGATCTGTAATCTAGTTGTTATGTTCACGTGCGCACACAATGATAAAATAGCCTGTTTGTTTTATATCTGTTTGCCCATGATATGAATGATGTCATACTATGTTCATCCTACTTTAAACCATGTCTCTTTATCCTTAGATGTCAACGAATGTGAGGAAATAGACAATACAGTAGGCATGCTACATGGACATATGTTCCGAAAGTGATTTTATTATGTAGTTGGCACTACAATACATGCTAATGTATTACAGTAGTTCACCAAAATAAGTTATGTATAAACGTTTAACCTACTTTGTTTGTTTTTGTCTCATTAGTAACTTATCTGGTACACTAATCTACAAGTTCAAACTTTCAGGAAGCTATGGAACAAATGATTGAACAGCCACAACCACCTGAAGGTGACGAGGCTACTACAGGCACAATGTCACCTCTTGCTGCAGTGCGTCAGTATCTCTCCACTAACAGTGCAAAAAGCACCTTCCTGCGTAATTCTGGGTTGGTTGTCAAGGTAACCTCGTCCAAATCGCCTACTGAACAAAATCTTCCTGCTAGACAGAGTGATATATCTGTGCTCCAGACACAAGTCCAATCCCTAGTGGACGTTGTTTCGGAAACAAGAATAGTGGTTGAGAAATGTCGTCAAGATATGAATGGTTTTGAAACCAGACTATCAGACATTCGCTTCGTTGTTCAAGAGCAATGGCGGAAAAAAGGTGGAGATCGTGCTGCTCCATCAGATTCTACAGCCTGAAACATTAGCACTCAGGTCAAATGATTTGTGCTTCTATACATCTGATGGTGCTTTTATCTGGAAGGACTGTAAACTTTATGCCAACAGGCCTTTTGTTGTATGGTTGGAAATTATTTTGTTGTGATACAACATTTATGATGCTGCCTCGGGCTGCAGTAATTACGACGCTATTTTTGTATAGTGTAGGTTTATCTTAGTAATGTATTCGGCCTAAAGCTTCGTAGGAGCCCAACATGCCAACATTCGTCGGGCCCATTCCAATTGGGCTAAAAACGATTATGGGCCGAAATTGGCATGTAGCCCACTAAAAATATCTGGGCCTAAATCAGCATAAGCTTTCATATTTTTCTGGTAGGCATGTGCCCATAGTGGGCCTTTAACAGGCCTAAACATAATTTGGGCCCTCAGTAAAAATAGGCCGTTTACAGGTGTAAATATCTCGAGCCCATAAAATACATGGGCCTTTAATAGACCGAAAGTGAGATTGGGCCCTGATTGTGCCAAATAACCCACTGGACTTTAACAGGCCGAAATTCGGACGGGCCGTAAATGCGCCGACCTAATACACGGGCCTTTAACAGGCCGGAACTTCGGTCGGGCTAGATTATCGTCATTTTTATATGGGCCGTTAATGGGCCCGATATGACGTTGGGCCACATATGGCCCATGGTTTACGTCCGGCATTAACAGGCCGAAAATGACAACAGGCCGAAAGTGGCCCAAAGCTATAGTGGGCCTCTAACAGGCCGAATGTCAGACATGGCCGAATATGACCCAAATCCTTCACGGTCGTTTATGGGCCGAAAGTTTTGATGGCCTGTAAATGGGCCCAAATGAAGCCGGACCTTTAACAGGCCGGAAATACACCGGGCCGTAATTCGGCCCAATTACTTAGCGGACTGTTAACGGGCCAGAAGTGACCATGGGCCGCGTTGATGACAAGTTTAGGACAGGCCGTTGACGGGCCGATTTGATAGAGAATGTTGGGCCTTTAGCTGGGCCGGCCCATTATGGTCGGCAGAATCTAGTGGGCCTTTAGCTGGGCCGACCCAATGTGGTCCGCAAAATCTTGTGGGCCTTTAGCTGGGCCGGCCCATTATGGTCTGCAAAATCGTGTGGGCCTTTAGCTGGGCCGGCCCATTATGGTCCCCTAAATTTTGTGGGCCTTTAGCTGGGTCGGCCCATTATTGTCCGCTAAATCTTATGGGCCTTCGGTTGGGCCGGCCCATTTACTCTTTGTGGGCCACTTTTGGGCCAGTCCACGTGTCAACATATCATAGGCCCATCTTGACCGTTGGAGGAGTGACACCTGTGCCAACACGGAGCTGAAGCGTGGATCCGTCAGCCAATGAGAATTTTACATGTGGAAAATCGGCATTGGTCGTGGCTGTTAACGGGTTATCGGATCCAAAATCTGACCCGAGAGCTTAACAACGTTCCGTTACGGTGGATGCCACGTGTCGGTCACCCTTGACGAAAGCACTTCTGTGACCCGCGATTTATCGTCATGGAAGTGGACACTTCCGTGATGATAATTTTGGCAATGTCATGGAACACTTCTACGACCGCACAGGTATGACTATCTTGATTCTGTCATAAATTTGTCATGGATGTACATGCATGACAGAAAACGCGACCTACTGTGACAAACACGTATCATCACGGAAGTGTATTTTTTTTGTAGTGCTACGCAATATTTTTTCTCCTCGATGGCACGTGAATAGTGCACGTACTCAATGACAGAGCACGGGATGGTAGCCATGGACATGGTCGGCCCTTTTTTAAGAGAGTACTAATAAATAACTTTGATGTGTACCGTCAACTCGCAGAACGACGAGAAGCTTGCTTACTACGCCTTCTCCCTCGCCAACACATGCGCGGTGGCTCGCAGCACGAGGAGAAACTTTTGCTTACAAGCGGTGGACGTGCAGCAGTTCATTTGGTGTCAGATTGCCAGAAGTACTACTGTAGTACCATCATTATTATTCGACTTCCGGAAGAGGAGAAGAGCCAAGCACATGGTCACCTACTAATCTAGTACAGTACTACTATAGCCAAAGTTGGTCCACCTTTTTAGAGCATGGTTAATTAATATAGGCAGCTCTTGCAGCGGCACATCATTTAGAGCAAGTACTCTCTTTGTAGGAATAAAGGAAGTGAAACAAAAGTTGGAGTGAATGCTAGATTGTCAATTAAAATATGATTACATAGGAAAAAAATCCTATAGCATTCTATCCTATGAATCAAACGACCAATGTAGGAAAATTATGAGGGGGGTGGTCTCTCCAACAGTGTTCCTTGGCTCGCACCTAGCATCATGGTGGTCAAACTTGGAGTCATTCATCTGGTACACATGGCATCTCAGATCTGGACACAAGGTGACGCAACCTCTCACTTCCTCCGCCATTTGAAGCGGCGCGCCGGTGGAGGGCTAGCATACTCCAATATTAGGTTGGCTCTATGTGATGTGGCAACTTCATATACTAACCGGATGCTGGCTATACTACTACGGTACTCACACTCCAAGAAGTGACTCGAAAACCATTCATAAATTGAGTCTACGACATGCATTTGCAACTGAGATGTACCATTCATTAAATACAACAAGTCATCAACACAAAACGACAACGAAGATACATGTTGGATTATAGATTATTTCCAACAAAACATTCTAGTAAATACTAAAGTTTTCATCACACAACAAATAACAAGCAATGAAATGAACTTCAACTCAACCAATCCTCGGCGTTGGAAACGCTTGCTTTGAACCATAGGTGCTCTGGGAAGGGCCAACTATTGTCAATATCGAGAGCAAGGCAGGACTGATCATCCAGGCTAAAGCAGCATATATCAGGACCAGGGTAGGGAACCACCGAAATGTTCGAGGTATAGATACAGTTGATTATCATAAATGGTAGTAATGTTGTGTCAACAGCAGCTGGATCGCCTTTCACCATCATTGGATAGTTTGGTCCAAGGAAGAGCGAGTTTGCTCCAAGACTATCAATACTGAACCAGGGAGAAGGTGTTAGCGCTAGCACACTAGTATCCATCCTGAATACCATGCAACGGGTGTTGGAATAGGTCAGGAGAGGGCGACCATGGGAGACAACACCTGCTTCCTCAGTAGTAACAGTCTAAGTGCACTGTATACAGACAAGAAGAGGTGATCCATCGGAATTAGTTGCCAGGCGCCACTGAGTATATAAGTTCTGCTCCTCCTCATGCTCGTGATCATCACCATCGTCATCTCCCCCTTGCTTATAAATTTTTTCAAGTATAGGTGGTGGAATGTTCACAGGATCTTGGAAACACAAGAATAAGGTTAATTAGTAAAGGGAAACTTGCTAACCCGCATGCATGTGGATGAAACGATTATAATTACGGTGGAAGACAAACGTACCGAAACTACGAGGATCCCATGCAAAAACAATGCCACGGGTGGTGGAAGCAAACACAAGATCCTCGTATTCAATTGCATCACATTACACATCCGTGTATAGAAACTGATTTTTGAGCAATATCCATCCAGTTGAACCACGAAGGACGGCAACAAGCTTGTCGAAGATAGTAACAACTTGATAGTTCTTGTAATTCCAAGAGTGGTTGGGAACTCGACAAATTGCTATCTTCAGTAGACGACAATCACCATGATCGTATTTGAACGTACGTAGATCATCTGTGTGCTCAACCTCAGGGCACTCTGAGATTTTTGGAAGTGGAATCCGCTGACGAGTGTACACATTCACAAGTTCCCACTCTCAATTGTACCCAATATAAACAACCCAATCTCCATTTGCGCCAGCCCAGGACTTACCCTTAAGCGATGGCATCTTGACATCACACTTATCATTATCAAGAGGCATCAACTTGCACAAGGTGAGGCCTCCGTCGTCCGCGCCCATGCGAACAGGCTTATAGCGAAGAAGATAAGGAGATCAAACCGCTCTTGGACCCTTGGGTTCCTTGTAATGATGTTATTAGTTGAGTTGAGAATGGGCTTGAACGAACCTGCCATGCTAGCGGAGGTGATGACGTCGCACCGATCAATGAGTTCCCCCACCACGTCATCTTTTAGATCGGGGCAAGAATAACGGGGTCGTTTCTGGCTTGTTCCCTCCATGGAGAAGACGATCGAACAATGGCAGAAGGAAGGGTGAAGGCAAATGGAGGAGGGAGGAAGAGTGTGCGACAACATTTCCAAATCAAGAGGGAAAGGCGAAGAGTTGGTGGACGGTTGCTAGTTTGCCACGGTACACGAAGAGGCGCCCCGGCCTACACATCCTTTCGGAAATTATACAAAAGGACTCGCCGTCGTCTCACTGACATGTTGGAACGGGACCACATGTCAACGAAACATGGTGTGTAATTTCTCGTGCAAAATGCGATATGGCCGTGTTGGCCCGAGGTGCCGCATTATTTCTCGACTTTATTTTTTTAATGGAATGCCATTCAGTTTTGAAGCACGACCAACTGGTACTGTTTGCAGAGAAAATATAAACTACTCTACCACTACTCCACCTCTAGTACTAGTAGTATAAAAAAGATATATAGGCTAGAGCTTCAGAGCTTTCTTGCTAAGGGCTGCCCACTTGCTTCTCACACTATCACCCTCTCTCCAGATCTAAAAATGACGACCTCTCTCTCCCTCCTCACCAGTGGTCACATATCCGCCGGGGAAGAAAAGGATGTGCAGCGTTGACGCACTCGTCGTCGGCGAGCGAGGTCACGCACTGACGACAAGGCCATCCACTCAGACCTAGCGCCCGTGCGGGATGGCCTCTGTCCCCAAGCTCGCTGTCGTAGTGCGTGCGGAGGACGACGACCACGAGGGAAGCCACTTCCCGCCGACCCTCTGGTATGCTACCTCTTTTCGAACCATACCCTTGTTCTATTTCCCCATCTGCCATGTTGCTGCATGTGGATCTTTTTCCACTCCACCATCTTCCCAATTTGCTATCCTCTGCTCTGCCAGTCACGCAGACGAAAACCTTAATTTGCACTATTAAAGGAAACCCTACTTCATGCAGACTAATCCTTGTCTGGGTTGAATAAGGAAAGGAAGGGAGACTGAACTATCCAAGAGAGTAGGCATCGAACCCACATCTAGGTTGAAAAGGGAAAAATCAGTAGCTAAGGAACGAGTCTCGTGTCTCTTGGTTGAAGAAGGGTAGAAAGTCATGACAACGCAATAGAGAATGACCAGGTCGATCGGTTTGTTGTCCTCACATAGGAAAAGGGTGGCTAAACATAACAAAAATGGGACGTAATCCACATATGCTGCCTGGATATTTGTTGCTCTGGGCAACCATACCTCCCTCACCACTCTATGCATCCGTGGAGGTACATGGTACTGGTGCGCCCACTGTCCGAATGGGCCTCCCATGCTCTTAGTGTCACTTTTTTGCTGTTAGTATAACGCCAGCAGTCAAGTCAAGCAATGCTACTGCTAAAGTGATGCCACATTTAACTAATGTCGTACTCAGTCTAATGTCACCGATAAATTTAAGCAATGCCATTTAATGTCACTGGATTTTTTCAGGGTTAGCTGTTGATTGTGGATGTATTAAAGATTTTTCAGCTAAGGCATTCTAATGCTGTTGCACAGCCAGTATACCAACGATGAAACTTGTTACTACCTTCAGATTTTTGCACTATTAATGCTTATAGATTACATAACTCACTTTCATGAGATAAGTTAATTTTTTTGTACAGTGTCACCAAAATGCCAAGGCGCCGATGTCATTTTATTTTGGTTAAACTGCACAAAAAATTATGAAGACAAGAGCAAAGGTCAAGAGTGGGCACCTCCTCCTCCGGCTGTTCTCTTGATTCATTCAATGAAGTTTTTATGTTTGATCGATTATCAAGATTGGGATAGCAATTTTTAAGGTCCCCCCGAGTTCGGAATGATATTTACCTTGGAGGTACATGGTTTGCAATTTTTTTATACTGTCATTAGTTAATAATGCTAGTTACCTTCATACTTTTGTATTTGGTTTAATGCTCATGCACAGCTAGTATACCAATGCTGAAATGTGTTACCTTTACATTTTGTATTGCTAATTCTAATAGAAATCTTCCAGTGCCAGAGTTTATTGAAATCTGTTCACTAAAACCATTGTATTGTACCCTGTAATAAAATAACTACTCTACTGTTGCACTAGCCATTGGATTAGTGTATATTTGTAGTATTCGAAATTTCGAATGGTGTTGCATTAGCGTATGGACATAAATAAAGTGTGGCAAGCTTTCCCAGATATGTGCTCAAGAAAACTACTACTTGTTTTTCTAAATACTAGTAGACGTTTGGGTACTTTAAACTGAACCACGAAAACGTCTTATATTAAGGAACAGAGGGTGTAGAGTTCACTCAAATTATCCCGATAAAGCTAGTCACACCTTTGTTAAAATTAATGTTCATTATGTTATCGGAGGAGGTCTGTAAGTTTGTCTCTAATGCCTGTCGACTACATACCTGACATCATGATGTAATGTTAAGTCATTTCCTTTTGTACAGTGTCACTGAATTGTCAAGGCGGTGATGGCATTTTATTTTAGTTGAACTGCACAAAATATGCTTAAAAGAAGAGAAAAGGTCAGGAATCGATCATTCTTTCAGAAAGAACTATATATGCCTTCCTGACATCAGCCGATGTTGCCTTATTTATTCCTTCAAACAGGTGGTTAGAAACAGTCTTGCTACCTTTTCCCATTAAGAAATTGGAATGCTTATATTTGTGAGTCTATGCTTCAACTAGTGCCACTTTTATAGTAATCACACTTTCAATATCTATGCAAACAGGGATGCTCGATTTTAGTGGAACTGCACAAAAAGTCCAACTGGTTCAACATTAGGAGCATGTTTTCTTCCAAACCTTTATATCCAATTAGTGGCACTATGAGTTGTTCATTAAGAAGGTACATGGTTTGCCACTATCTTGCTACTCTTTTTGTACTGTCATTAGATAGTAATACTAGTGGTTTGCATGTGAATTTATTGGCAGGGTGGACCTACATTGGAGGTGCAGGACATGATTCAATGATTGGATGCTCAATTTCGGTTGTATCGATTTCACCTCTTCCATCACTGCGAACATGGATATCCTTGGTCTGATGAAGAATAGGTGCTATATTTCTGCTCTGAACAAGCAAATCAATTCAATATGAAATTGTCTAGGGCAAAACATGACTGTATCAAATTGTCCAGTGCAAAACATGACAGATGCTAAGCGGAAGAGACATGTTTAAACCGAAAATACAAGGTGGGGTATATGTTTACTAGCTGCTTGATATTTGTGCAGACAGAGATGTCTGCCCGTTGCTATTTGGCAAACACACAAAGTGACCGCAATTTTGGTTAAACTGCACAAGAGAATAGTATAGTCACTGCATGCAGTGCCATTTGAAAATAGACACAGAAAGATTGGATAGTCACTTCATGGACTGCAGAAAAGTAGTACTGTACTATTTATTGGCCAACACTAGGTGCTTCATTGCTTTGGTCTGATTATACAATGGGCATCATTTTGCCTAAGTTAAAGTTTGTATTCCGAAAATAGTCTCGCCATGTGATCAAGAGAAGACCAAATCATATTGCAGTGGATGTTCCTCCATCATGTGTGGTTCATTCTCATGGTTCTAGCTGTTGGTGAAACCACTTATGTTTGCAAGAGGAATTGTTGTCGGTGTACTAGAGTAGGGGTACCCTAGTATCCCGAACTTGTGCACGGGCAGTCGCATCATCCCACGGCAAGGCTTGCCGGGTGACCGCCAAGGTCCTCCGTGGTTCCTTTGGAGCCATTCAAGAACAAAGTATCCAACCAAGACACCACAAGACCCCGGCAAGAGGAGCTTGCCGGGAAGGCCAACCAAGGCAAGGCGCTTAAGGAGACAAGACCCCGGCAAGAGGAGCTTGCCGGGAAGGCCACCCAAGGCATCTCAAGGAACTTGCCGCGACGCGCCTCGCGTCCCGGCAAGGCCCGGTGAGCGACAAGCTCCCGGACGCAACAAGACAGCGACCGCGGCAAGGCGCTTGCCGCGGCAAGCCACCACTCTGTGCCCGCGCTCCAGCACATCCACCAACGTGTCGCTCTGGGTCCCTTCCAGGCGTGTGTGGCGGGAGGCTGTGCAGCCAGCGGTGCGCAGTGGCGAGCGGCGCTGACAAGATTGCCATCGTGGCGAGCGGTGGCGTCCCTGACGGTCCCTTTTGCACTGTTTAGGCGACACAGACGGGCATTTAATGCCCTTGTCCCCTGCCGTCAGGGTTAGGTATGATACACTATAGCAGGTAGCTGTACCTACCGCAGCACCTTTCCATTTTTACCCTTTGTCTCTGTTGCCGCCTGTCGGTGACCCCTTGAGCATATAAAAGGAGGCCCATGTGCAATGTAGGGAGGGGGAGAGAACACTCAGGCTCGGTCTCGTTAGCTGTTGGTGTGTACTGTAGCACTCCGCGCTCCCGAGCAAGAACTCAATACAAACCACAAAGCAGGAGTAGGGTTTTACGCATCCGTGCGGCCCGAACCTGGGTAAACCGCTCGTAGTTGCGCCCTTACTTTGTTTCGAGTCCGCTCAACAACTTAAGTGAGCTGCAACTAGTTGCGACAAGGTTTCTTGTCGGTAGCGGCACCGCCAGCAGGCTGCTGACGTCCCGCACTCAGCGCTCGCGGCTCGGGTGCCTGCACCGGCAAGTTCCCTAAAAGCGTAGGGCGAAAACATACAAAGGGAGGAATCAAGTAAAGGGAATAACATTGCAATCATTGCCCAGAATAGAGTTATATTACAAAGATAGCTTGTCGCAGCTCTAACAAATTGTTTTCATAACATGACAAACAGCAACAAGAAAAGAAGAAATGGGCGGCCTAATCTATGCGGTCGCCTTCGATCCTCTTGATCCCGCTCACCTTGTCCACAATGGGTGCGACAAGGGTCTTGAGCGCCTCCAGATCAGCATCCGGCGGCAAGGTCTTGAGGACGTTGGTGAGGTTGAGGCCCGGATTGCGGAAGGCCACCTTCACCAACACTTTCTGAAGGGCTCCCGCGCAGATTTTGCGCGACTCGTCGGCCAGCTGCTTAGGGATCTTCTCCCGGAGCCGCTGAAGGGCCGTCGCCACGCCCTTGAAGAACAAGACGAGCTTGGCGCTGGGTTGGAGGTTCTCGTCGGAGGGATACCCGAGATCCTCCATCCCCAGCTGCGCCAGCTCCCTGTCAATGTCTGTGGCAGCATTCACAAGGCTCTCCGTCCAGTGCTCCACAGTCTCCCTGAAGGCATTTTGGGTGGTAGCAACACTCTCTAGCAGTGCCTTGTCGGCCTTGATCTCCTCCCTCAAGGCCGCCTCCTGCTTCTTGGCGCTGTCCAATGTCTTGGTCAAAGCGGTCAGCTTCAACTCAAGACCCGTGTTGGAGTCCTTGGCGGTGCTAAGCTCTTTGCTCTTCTCGGCAAGAGCGGCCTCCAGCTGCGCCACCTTCGTCTCCAACTCCTTCTTAGCGGCCTCGGCGGTGGCGGCAGCATCCTCTGCTTGCTTGAGGGCTCCGCCGAGTTTTTCCTCGCGCACGGCGAGCTCCTCCTCATGGGCGTCAAGATTAACCTTCCGCTGCGCCAGCTCGCCCTCCTCCGCGGATAGCTTCACGGCGGCAAGCCGCTGTTGCTCTTCGATTTCAGATTTTTCGAGGAGGAAGGCCTTCTGCGCTTCGGCGAGCTGCTCCCGCTCCTCTGCCAGGGACCGGAGGGCTTCCCGGTGGAAACCCCCGAGCTCTTCCACGCGCTTCTTGATGTCTGCTCCCGCCTTCGCGACAAGCGCATCGCGGGACTCCAGCTTGGCTTGCCGCGCGCGGTAGAGCAACACCAGCTTCCGCAGCAACCGCTCCTCCTCAGGCTCGTTGCTGCTGCTTGGCGCGTCAACCACCATCAACCCAACGGAGGCGAGCACCTCCCTGTCGAAGGTCTCTCCCTCGACCGGCGCCCTGGAGCTTGACACCCAGGGGAGGTTGATGAAGACGTCATCGCCGGCCTTCAAGTAGACGCCCGGCTGGGGCTCCTCGGAGCTTGGCGCTGCGGCTTCGGCGGACGGGTCGGCGTCGGTGTAGCACCTAGCGCTCCTGCGGCCTTTGGGCCGTCAGTACGATCGCTAGACCCCTCGCCAGTTGCTGCCGCGGCAGCCTTGGCGGCCTCAGCGCCGGTGGGATCGCCAGCGCCGGCTGCTTCTTCGGCGGCGACCTCGGTCTCCATCTGCTCCGCAGCAGATGGGTCTGACAGCCGGCAAGGGGAGAAGAGTCAAGCAAAATACAGCAAAAACCCAGGAAGATCAAGAGAAGAAGGACCCAAGGGAAGTTTTGCAGCAAAAGGATTACCTGTGCCAGTTTCTACAGTCAGGTTCTCCGCCGTCGGAGGGCCGCTGGCGCTGTCCCTTGCCGGAGAACCCTCCCTTGCCGGAGACTTCTCCCTTACCGGAAAGCCCTCCCTCGCCGGAGGACTCTCCCTTGGCTCCTGGCGGGGCTGCTCGGCTCCTACACAAATCAACAAGCAGATATCAGCAAAGACAAGTACCCATGCGCGCCTCGCAGCGGAAAGTAAATCATACACTTACGCTGGGGGCTGCTCTGGAGAAAAGTCGCCGGGTCCGGCAAGGTTGTCTCGGGCGCGCCACCTGCCGTCGCAGAGGGCTCGTCCTCGATGACGATCACCGGGACCTTAGCTCTCTTTGCCGCTCTCTGGGCCAGAGTACTGAAGAGGAACAAGTTCAGAGTAAAGCAAATGAGATACAAGACAAACAGCAAGAATTGAAGAACTACAAGTACAACAAGAGAAGCTTACTCTTCTTCTTCTTCCTCGTCGGAGCTGAACGCGGAGAAATCGAAGTCCGGCGCGCGCCCGGTGCAAGGAGGCAGAGGAGAAGCTTCCCTTGGCCGCTTGGCGGGAGCAGTGGCGGTGGTCTGAGACGACCCCGCTCCAGCTGCTGGCGCGGCGTGAGCAGCGGCAGGAACTGAAGCGGTGGTCCGGCTAGATCCCGCTCCAGTTGCCATTGCAGCATGAGGCGCTCCCGCGGCAACGGTGTTTGCCGCGGTGGAGCGTGTCACGCGGCGCGGTGACTGTTGACCCGCTTGCCACTTCGCTACATCACCGGCCTTGCGGAGACGCCTTCTTGGTGGGGATGAAGGTTCTGCTTGCGGCGAGCTGCCCGAAGATGAGGAGGAAGAGGAGTTGATTTCCAGCGAGCCGCTCGTGTCCTTGGCGGGCTCGCTCGGCTCGGCGTCACGCCCGGCAAGCTCCTTCTTGCCGGCGGGCTCCCCTCGCTCGGCACGGCTTGCCACTTCTGCTGCATCTGCCTCCTCCATGGTGAATCCAAATTCGCCCGCGGCTGCGGCTGCCGCTGCCTCTTCCAGCCTAGTGGCAATGAGCGCCATCTCTGCATCGGTGGTGTCGTGGGTGAGGCTGTCCTTCTCGTCGGAGCGGATTGGCACTTCCACCAAGTCATCGAAGAACTGCTGCACGACGTCGTCCGCAGGCTCCTGCCAAGTTGGCACAATTCCATGTGAGTCGCACAGCGGATCATTGCACGGATGCGGTCGAGCGAGGAGTTGTTGCACAGCGGAACGACACCCCCCGGCAACCTGAACACCTCAGGATGTTGGGGGTCATACTTGAAGAGCTCCTGGAGCATCGCGTTGAGCTCCAGAACCGTGAAGTTGAAGTTGAGGCCCGACCGCAGCCTCATAATATCTGCTGCGTTCTTGAACTCCCAGGCAGGTCTTCCTCGTTCCTGCAGGGGGGCGATGCGGCGGCGAAGAAAGTCTACGCCAACAACGCCTACAGTAAGCCCGGCAAGCCTGAGGCGTAGGATCCTGGTGACGGCAATCTTCAGCATGTCATCTTCCGGGGCCACGTCACTCCAATCGCTGCCGCGTGCTACTGGGGTTTGGCGCCGGGTGGTGAATGGCTGCGGGTTCTCCTCGTCAATCCAGCACCAATCTGCTCTCCACTCCTCCCACTTGCCGCGTAACTCTCCCTCCAGATAGGTTTCTTTCTTGCCGGCCCTCGAGATCCAAGCGATTCCGCCGGATAATGGCTCCCCTCTCTCTACTCGGGGTATGAAGAAATGGCGGAAGAGGGCTACACTAGGGTGGACTCCGACAAAGTTTTCGCAGAGATGTGCGAAAACTGCCATGGTCAGAACGGCATTGGGGGTGAAGTCAAGGAGGTGGAATCCGTAGGTATTCATGATGTCGCAGAAGAATTCAGAGAAAGGCGGGCAGAGCCCGTAGTAAAAGAACAATGCGAAGAAAGGGTACCCGTTTGGGGCCTTCTTCCAAGCAGCGGCGGGGAGTACCTTCGTGCGCGGATGCGCGCGCGTCTCCGTCGACTAGAAGAGGTAGTAGTTCTCCCTCAGCTCCTTCGCGGCAAGCTTGGGAGGGAAGACGACCCGCTCCTTCCGCAGCGCCGCAAGCCGCTGCGCCTCGGTCGACTTCACGACCTTCCCCTTGTCGGCTTTTGGAGCCATGGCGGAAGTGGTGGAGGAGGTCGACGGCGTTGGTGGTGCTGGTGGCGATGGGGGGCGGAGCGCTGCTCTCTCTCTCTCAGCTTTGGGAAGGCGAGGGAGCGGCGGAGATTTCTGAGATTGGAAGCAGCAACCGGCGAATGGGCGAACTACCCCTGTTTCCCCTGCTTATAAAGAGGGATGGGGCGGACGTTCCGCATTTCCGAATAAATAAACCACCCACGATCTCTCCCACGATGCCGCATTCAACGCGTGCCGTTCGGGGAGGGCGCGGCGGATACGGAGTGAGATACGGCGTAACCTAGGCTGCGTGTGCCCGTGCCCTGTTTTGGGCCTGGCCCAACAGCGCTTGGCACCGTGTATGGCCCAGGCCCAGGGGCTCCTGTCGGTGTACTAGAGTAGGGGTACCCTAGTATCCCGAACTTGTGCACGGGCAGTCGCAGCATCCCGCGGCAAGGCTTGTCGGGTGACCGCCAAAGTCCTCCGTGGTTCCTTTGGAGCCATTCAAGAACAAAGTATCCAACCAAGACACCACAAGACCCCGGCAAGAGGAGCTTGCCGGGAAGGCCAACCAAGGCAAGGCGCTTAAGGAGACAAGACCCTGGCAAGAGGAGCTTGCCGGGAAGGCCACCCAAGGCATCTCAAGGAACTTGCCGCAACGCGCCTCGCGTCCCGGCAAGGCCCGGTGAGCGACAAGCTCACGGACGCAACAAGACAGCGACAGCGGCAAGGCGCTTGCCGCGGCAAGCCACCACTCTGTGCCCGCGCTCTAGCACATCCACCAACGTGTCGCTCTGGGACCCTTCCAGGCGTGCATGGTGGGAGCTGTGCAGCCAGCGGTGTGCAGTGGCGAGCGGCGCTGACAAGATTGCCATCGTGGCGAGCGGTGGCGTCCCTGACGGTCCCTTTTGCACTGTTTAGGCGACATAGACGGGCATTTAATGCCCTTGTCCCCTGCCGTCAGGGTTAGGTATGATACACTGTAACAGGTAGCTGTACCTACCGCAGCACCTTTCCATTTTTACCCTTTGTCTCTGTTGCCGCCTGTCGGTGACCCCTTGAGCATATAAAAGGAGGCCCATGTGCAACGTAGGGAGGGGGAGAGAACACTCAGGCTCGGTCTCGTTAGCTGCTAGTGTGTACTGTAGCACTCCACGCTCCCGAGCAAGAACTCAATACAAACCACAAAGTAGGAGTAGGGTTTTACGCATCCGTGCGGCCCGAACCTGGGTAAACCGCTCGTGTGCTTCGCCTCGATCTGCTCTTCGTGCGACCTCTGCCCCCGCCGAACCGAAAGGGACTCGGTCCGCCGGTCCCATAGGTGTTCGTGGATTAGTCCCCCGACAATTGTAGACTTCACAAACAAATTTGTCTTTCAGTATGTACTGAATGTTGGCCAAGAGAAGCATCCTTGTTAGTAGGAAGAACATATGTTTTTTCTAGATCTTTGCTTTTGGAGCTACATATTTGTATATGATCTATGAATCATTGAGATGAATTAACATGTTGACCTTATGTATGGGAATCGTACTAGTTGGTTTTAGTTGTGGTTGATCTTTGCTTTTGGAGCTACATATTTGTATATGATTTGTGAATCATTGAGATGCATTAACAGTTCCTTATATCTGTTCGCTCAGTGTTTACAAGTTACTAATCGATCACTAGCTAGCCTACTAATGCGCTCCTGGCTGTTTTAGTTGCGACGCAAGATCCGAAGTGGTAGTTTTTTGAATAAAAATGCGTACCTCTGAAGAAACTGACAAGCTGCTCTGAAGAAAATGTCATGCGAATCTAAAGAAACTGCCAGCGAAAACGTTCGCAAATGCCTTATCTCCCAGCTAAAGTTCATCAACTAATGCCCTCTATTGCGACTCATTGCATGCTGCTTCACGTACTGGTTAAGAGTGATTTTGAGTGCCTGCATGCAGCCGGCCGTAATTAAGGCAGCCAACTGATGCGAAAAAGATGCACTTTAATTGTTGCGGGCTTTTAAAATCCGTGGAATCATTATTGACAAGGAGGGAGATGATTCGAGTGCACTCGTTTGATCGTCATGCCGGCGTGTGACCCAGCATGGATGGGACGGGATGGCACAGGTAGAATTTCAGTTTCTCTAGTTTTCCACGGCAAGCTGCCACGCTAAGCCATGCCTGCTTAATTATGCATTGAATTTCGATGACCGTCGCGCTACCTTCCCCTATAAGTACTGTTTCCCGGCCTTTTATGGTGGCACCGTGACCCAACTCGCCCTATTCTCATAAGCCCCCACTGGCCCTACATCGCTCGCCACGTCCGCCATGCCCCCGCACGTCCGCCATAGGCGAGGCCAGAGGCGGTCACCGCCGGAACTAGTGTTCGGTTTTTCACCGAAAGGCAGACGGAGGGAGGAGGCATTCTATCGGTCTTTAGATGGCAGTGCGGAGATCGAGGACTTGTTGGAGCATGACCGCCTGGCGGAGGAGCAGGATTTGTTAGAGCGCGACTGCTTGGCGGAGGAGCAGTGTATCGCCGGTTTGCGTCGCCAGCAAGACATGGAGCAGCAGCACACCGACGCTCTCAGTCGCGAGCAGAGCGCCCGCACCTGGGCCGACTACATGGAGGCCGGCGCCCGGCAAATAGCCTTGGAGGCTGTCGGGCACGCACCCGTTCGCGACACCGATTTTTACTACCAGCTCGTCAAGTGGGTTTCCCGCTTAGAAGCCAAAGCTTCAGTGGACCACGCTGGCATGTAAAGGGCCAACGTGCGCGAGCAACGTGCCCTATCGCACCTCTGGCAAGTCCGAGGTGAGGCGGAGGACGCCGGTGCCGGCGTTTAGCCTGTACCACAGATGGCGGCCGGCATCGTCTAGTTAGCTAAGAGTAAGTTAGTACTTGTACGCTACTAGAGTATTAGTGGGAGTAGATAGTTAACTTGGCTATGATGGTTGTCAACGTGGAAGTTCAGTACTCTATATATGGATCAGACCTGTTACTTTGCTCTGAATGTTGAACTTTCCGTTTGAACGTATGGAATGGGCTGTTATTTTTTTAAATGGGTTGTATTTGTCCTCCACGGGTTTAGAGGCTGACTTGTGGGCCTACCAAGTTGGCGCGTACACATTCAGGAGATGGTTGTACATGGAGAGGATGACAGCAGGGACCCGCCAAGGTCATGGCAGTACGCAAGCAAGTGCCTCCTTATTTCAATCCAATAAAAAAATGGCTCCTCCTAATGGATTTCTAACATCTGGGTCCCATCCCATTGTCAACGTAGTCAATAAATGAGAGAGTTGCACAACGAGCGGCTGACACCAGGGACCTAGCAGCTCGCCCAGTTATTTTTGTTTTGGGTTAATTTGATAAATGCCACTCCAAATCTGGTGTTTCTGAGAAATGCCACTGCAATTTCCAAACTTTGAAAAATGCCATTTCATGCCATTTCCAGTGGCATTTTTCGAAGTCTGGAGTGGCGTTTTTCAAAGTTTGCAAATTGCAGTTGCGTTTTCCAAAGTTTGCAAAAATTGCGGTGGCATTTTTCAAAGTTTGGAAATTGTAGTGGCATTTTTATGAATCGGCATATTTGTTGTGGCATTTATCTAATTTGTTTTTGAGACGGAAGCAGGGTGTCAACTGGGCTGTGCAGGGCACTCTGGCCTGTCTAGACAGCCTTCTCTTTTATGTTTACCACAGACAGCTGGGTCCACGGCAGCGCGCAAGGAAATGCCTCCTTATTACGTGCAAAATAATGATTCCTTCACCTGACATCTGGGACCCACCGAAAGGGCCTCTGTATTTCGTGAAAAAAATGTTACCGCCGCTGACAGCTCGGACCCACCAGCTATACCTTCGCACGCAAGGAAGTGCGTCCTTATTACGCACAAAAAAATGAATACTCCCCCTGCTAGCTGGGACCCAGTATAGTGGCAGGCTGACTTGTGGGCCTACTAAGTTGACGGGGACGGAGGGCTTTGTCAACTTAGTCAATATGCACGATTCTAGCTCGAGTGGCTGTACGATGTCCATCCAACGGCCATAGTGCTTCTTCAACCTCTGGTCTTCTTGCTCCAGCCGCCCAAACCAGCGCCGGTCGTGCCTCGTGCTCCTGCCTCCCGTGGCCGGCTGCGGTGTGGCGGAGGCCTCACCGCCCCTACTACTCCCACCGCTGGCCAGGCCATCCCTGTACTCACCCACACCCCCTGTTATTCTACGGCGACGGCAGCTTCACACTGCAGCGAACTAGTGAACCCTCATACTCCTCTACGTGTGGGCATCCACTGTCGCATCTTCCCCGGCTCCGTGTCGTCCCCTTCCGAGGCCTCGCCGTCGTCCACCGCCCTGGTGCTCTTGGCGCGGTGTGGTCAACGTGGTCAAGGAACGGCTTCCATCGGACGTGGACTGTATGTGGAGAGGCTGACAGCTGGGTCCATGGCCGCAGCAAGGAAGTGCCTCCTTATTACGCGCAAAATAATTATTCCTCCACCTGACAGCGGGGACCCACCGGACGGGCCACCATATTTCGCGAAAAAAACGTTTCCCCCTGACTGCTGGGACCCACCAGCTACATCTTCGCATGCAAGGAAGTGCGTTCGGGCAAAAAAAATGATTCGCCCCCTGACTGCTGGGACCCACCAGCTACATCTTCACACTCAAGGAACTGCCGGACAGTCGGGACCCACCTGGTCGAAGTGTACGTAGCGTTGTCATTCTGGTCGCGAACGTGTACATACATACTGGTCGATGTAGAGGCGCGCACGTGTCGTAGTAGAGGCGCGCACGTAGCATGTACACGTACGTACAACGGCTAGTGTGCAAGAAAGAAAATACGGCCACATACATACATACGGGCAGGGTCTCGAACGCATACTCGCGCATACGTACGGCTAGGGCTCGTGTACATGGCTGGGTCGGAACGGAGAAACAACGTCATCGTCATGTTCATGGGGAACCAACCGACTGGGTCCGAACAGAATGCGTCATTGTGTTCATCAGGAGTGCTTTGACGGAACAGCCGATGGAAATGATGCCTGGCGTACCGCAGAACGGAGGAAACGGCCTTGTGTTCGACCGGACACATTCGAAACGAGATCATGTTCATCGGGAGGGGTCTGGCGTACCGCAAAATGGAGGAAACAGACCTCCTAAGATCGAAACGGGGGTCCTATTGATCAGGAGGGGTGTGGCGTACCGCAAAACGGAGGAAACGGACTTGCGTTGGAGCGCTACGGTCGAAATGGGGGTCCTATTCATCTGGAGGGGGTGTGGCGTACCACAAAACGGGACTCCATGAGATACTGTTCATCTCCACTGTCGACCCCCTCCAGCCTCCATAGGCTACTGTTCATCCACCGTCGACCTCCTCCAGCCTCCACCTACGACTATTCATCCACGGGCTCCTGTTCATCCAGCCTCCAACGCGCGCTACTCCTTCGGTTACTGTTCAACCAACCCTCTCCACGGGCTCCTGTTCAACCACCCCTCCACGGGCTACTGTTCATCCTGCCCTCCACCGTCTACTGTTCATCCTACCCTCCACGGGGTCCTGTTCATCCAGCCCCAACCAGCTCGATCGATCGGGGTACTGTTCATCCTGAGGAAACACCACGGGGTCATGTTCATCCACCCCCACCGGGAACTGTTCATCCACCCCCCCCCCCCCCCGCAATGCTCACCGTTCATCCAGAGGCAGCATTGATCGGCTTCAGTTAGCAGCAGTAGCGAAGGAATCGCTCGATCGGGTTCAGTTAACAGCCATCGATCAATCGCTCGGGTTCAGTAACGCGTAGCTTGCAGTGCAATCACTCGGGTTTAGTTAGAGCCCAACGCCTCACTCGGGTTCAGTTAGAGCCCAACGCCTCGCACCCACGCGTGTGCGTGTACGAGAGAAACGCGCATCGCTCGGCCCCGACCACCCACCGTAAACGGGAACACCTCGATATTTTCCTCGCCCTCGCTTCTACCACGATTTTTTCCATCACGGACGGCCCAAAGAATGTCATGCAGCTGGGTCTCCGGCCCGCCCAGGACGAAAAGCCCATTCTCTGTCATGATTTTTTGTCATAGAAGTAGGACCCCACCACATCTATGATGATACCGGGTTTTGTCACAATTATCGTCATAGAAGTGTCATAGGTATGACAGAAAAAATTTCGTTCGGCCCAAAATGTCACGGATGTGTCTTTTTTTGTAGTGCACGTTCTCCTTGATGTTCTTGGAATCTATCTGGTGTAATATTCTTTTGAGGTGTGTTTGTCGAGATCCAATGAATTGTGGATTTATGATCAGCTTATCTACGAATATTATTTGAATCTTCTCTGAATTCTTATATGCATGATTTGATATCTTTGTAATTCTGTTCGAATTATCTGTTTGGTTTTGCCAACTAGATTGGTTTTTCTTGCAATGGGAGAAGTGCTTAGCTTTGGGTTCAATCTTGCGGTGTACTTTCCCAGTGAGAGTAGGGGCAGCAAGGCACGTATTGTATTGTTGCCATCAAGGATAAAAAGATGGGGTTTTCATCATATTGCTTTAATTCCTCTACATCATGTCATCTTACTTAATGCGTTACTATGTTCTTCATGAACTTAATACTCTAGATGCAGGCAGGAGTCGGTCGATGTGGGGAGTAATAGTAGTAGATGCAGAATCATTTCGGTCTACTTGACACAGACATGATGCCTATAGTTCACGATCATTGCCTTAGATATTGTCATAACTTTGCACTTTTCTATCAATTGCTCGACAGTAATTTGTTCACCCACCGTATTATTTGCTATCATAAGAGAAGCCTCTAGTGAAACCTATGCCCCCCAGGTCTATTTTCCATCATATCAATTTCTAATCTACTATTTTGAAATCTTTTACATTTCGATCTATAAACCAAAAATACCAAAAATATTTACTTTACCTTTTGTTTAGTTTCATCTATCTCTATCATATCTCACTTTTTCAAGTAACCGTGAAGGGATTAACAACCCCTTTATCACACTGGGTGCAAGTTATTTGATTGTTTGTGCATGTATTCGGTGATTTGTGCGTTGTCTCCTACTGGATTGATACCTAGGTTCTCAAGCTGAGGGAAATACTTATCTCTACTTTGTTGCATCACCCTTTCCTCTTCAAGGGAAAAACCAACGCAAGCTCAAGAAGTAGCAGTTGCTAGTAGTGTTGATTACTCCTTGTAGTTGATGCTAGTTGATTTATTCGGTGGAAGATCATATGTTCAGATCTTTAATGATATTCAATTCCCCTCTGATTATGAACATGAATATGCATTGTGAGTAGTTACGTTTGTTCCTGAGGACATGGGAGAAGTCTGGTTATAAGTAATCATGTGAATTTGGTATTCGTTCTATATTTTGATGAGATGTATGTTGTCTTTCCTCTAGTGGTGTTATGTGAAAATTGACTACATGACACTTCACCATGATTTGGGCCCAGGGGAAGGCATTGAGAAGTAATAAGTAGATGATGGGTTGCTAGAGTAACAGAAGCTTAAACCCTAGTTTATGCATTGCTTCGTAAGGGGCTGATTTGGATCCACATGTTTCATGCTATGGTTAGATTTATCTTAATTCTTCTTTCGTAGTTGCAGATGCTTGCAAGAGGGGTTAATCATAAGTGGGAGGGTTCTCCAAGTAAGTACAACACCCAAGCACCGGTCCACCCACATATCAAATTATCAAAGCAATGAACGTGAATCATATGAGCATGATGAATACTAGCTTGACAGTAATTCCCATGTGTCCTCGGGAGCGCTTTGCTTTATATAAGAGTTCGTCAGGCTTGTCCTTTGCTACAAAAAGGATTGGGCCACCTTGCTGCACCCTAGTTACTTTTGTTACTTGCTACCCGTTACAAATCATCTTATCACAAAACTATTTGTTACTGATAATTTCAGTGCTTGCAGAGAATACCTTGCCGAAAACCGCTTGTCATTTCCTTCTGCTCCTCGTTGGGTTCGACACTCTTACTTATCGAAAGGACTATGATAGATCCCCTATACTTGTGGGTCATCAAACTACAACTAATTTTTTTGGATTTTCTCAAAGTTTATCAAACACACAAGAAGAAAGCGGGAAAAAGAAAATAAACTGGCATGGATAATACAATGAAAAAGTATGAACACGTCCCCCTCATACGGATAAATAGACTCCTCATACGGATCAAGTGATGGTCTTGGCTCAGGAACTGGGGACCGCATCTGCTCCATGTCGTGGAATTATCATGTCAGATGTCCTAGTGTGAGGACTGAGTCGTGAGGCCAACGCATCTATGTGGTAGCTTGAGAGGGGTTGAGTGGAATCGAGAAACGCAACACAAGACAAGGGTTTAGACAGCTTCGGGCCCCAGGAAACATCATCCGGTAATAACCCTACATGCTGTTTGTGGCTAGGTCTCATTATCATCACGAGGGAGTCGCCGTAAACCGGCTCTCCTAGTTGTGTCTAAGCCTTCCGATTATTTCTCCTCCCCCTTTTGGGGTGCCCTGCCCCTCCTTATATATGTTGAAGGAGCGGGTTACATGTAGAGTCCAACTCGGATTAAGACTTAAACTATTTTGACTTCTCTTTATGGGATTCTTAACATCTTGGGCTTCTTAACGTCTTGGGCTTGTTAACCCCAGGCGACTATGTCTGTCGGGTTATGATTGTCTGTCAGGTTATGACTGTCTGTCGGGTTATGACTGTCTGTCGGGTTATGACTGTCTGCCAGGTTATCATCTGACTTAACACCTACCAGGTTATCATCTGACTTAACATCTACCGGGTTATCATCTGACTTAACACCTGTCGGGTTATCATCTGTTGGATTACCATCCGACTTAACCATCTATCTTAACTGTCTGTCTTAACTCTCTACTGGTATACCATCTGCCGGTTTTCCAAGTCCCAGCTGGGTTATAACTCCGGCAGGGTCATACCGCGGGGTATATCCTCGGCATTAGCCCCCAGTTTAATTTGGATTTATCCATGTTAAACTGATCCTGATCATCCTTAAGTCCTTGTCATTTCCTTCTTCTAGAAAATCCGGGTCAATAGGCCAGCTTCATAATCAATTTGCTGACATTGGTTTGTCACAGAAAAAATATTATAAAGAATAATTCATTTGATTCAGCTCCCAATGCTTAAAAAATATTGGTCCTTGAAATACTCATCTGATCTTCAGCCGGCTTAAGGATGTAGAACTTGCCGGTTTAGCATTGCCAAAATTGTCGGTTTATAAATATTGATGGCACCGGGTCATAATTGTTTGTTAAGATTAGCTTTGAAAATATACCTCTTATATGCCTATCACTTGTAGCCCCCAAGTTTTAAGAAGGTAACATAGTAACAGCTTAAGAATTGTTTCAATATGAATGTCGCAAGCTTGAAGAAATCCAGGTTGTTCATCTCAGTCACTAGTCAGAACTGACTATTCCACATATGTAGCCCCAAGTGTCGAGTTGTCATGCTTGCAGCAACCTGGGACTTGTAATTGCCTGATGCTCATAAAAACTTTCAACCAGTGTAGCCCCCAAGGGCCGGGTCATTATGCAATAATGAGCATGGACTTTGTAGATATGACCATGTTGACTTGAACAGCAATGTGTAGCCCCCAAGGGCCGGCTCAGTAAGATAATACTAAGCTGGGACTGTATATATACTTCATTGAAAATAACATCATATGATGTAGCCTCCATCGTAGGGCTTGAACCCACGTCCAAAAGGTTAAGAGTTTTGTACTCTTCCAGCTAAGCAATGAATCCTTCAATATAATGGATTAAGGCTTGTGTACCTTGAATTTTTTGACAGGAGCAATTGGTAGCCCCCAAGGGCCGGCTCATTATGATGTGATGAGTCGGGTCTTCAATAAGGCCAGTAAAAATGACTTTGCATTAGCCCCCAAGTGTCATGGTGCATGCTGGCAGTGACATGGGACTTGCATATTTGATGTAATCTCAACTTGAATAATGTAACCCCCAAGTGCCGGGTCGTAAGCCTGCGGCAACTCAGGACTATTTCTTCCATTGTAGAATAAATTATATCCATTGATAAAATAATAGTCATTGCGCTGAAGCGAATTTTACAACCTTAATCATAATATTGATTATTGATAACCATAATAAAAATCCAGCCATGTTGGCTATTAAAGATTTGAATAATATAACCTGGTTTGAAAACCGATTCTTGCCATATAAGCCGGTATATCCATGCACATATGATACATGCTATGATGATGTAATGATGATGCAATGTATGATGCAATATATGATGATGTATATGTATGATCAAGAGGGTTTAAGCTATGGTTCGGATACGACCAGAGCCCCCAAGTAGTCATAATTGTGGCATTGCACTGATCAAGAGGGTTTAAGCTATGGTTCGGATACGACCAGAGCCCCCAAGTAGTCATAATTGTGGCATTGCACTGATCAAGAGGTGTAGCAATGGTTCGGATACGACCAAGCCCCAAGTGATTTCCTTGGTGGCCTTACGCCTATCAAGAGGTGTAGCTATGGTTAGAATATGACCAAGCCCCCAAGTGATTTCCCTGGTGGCCTTACGCCTATCAAGAGGTGTAGCTATGGTTCGAATACGACCAAGCCCCTAAGTGATTTCCCTGGTGGCCTTACGCCAATCAAGAGGTGTAGCTATGGTTCGAATACGACCAAGCCCCTAAGTGATTATGTGGGCTGTGCCCAAGGGGTACCTATGTTTGAGTTGTGCTGTGCAACAGACTCTCTTTGGTCCCTTTAATCCGGTCTTGAAGCCTCCAAGTAGACCAGAGCTATGCTCATATGAAGTTATAATATTGGCTTGATAGCCGGATTACCAAGGTAATCAGAGTTGTGCTCTTATAATATGGGCTTGATAGCCGGATTACCAAAGTAACCAGAGCTGTGCTCTTATAATATGGGCTTGATAGCTGGATTTTAAACTAGAATCCTTCTTTTTAAGGTGGAAATTTTCTGACGGTCTTTAAATATTCGCCAATAAGGCAGTAGCCTCCAGGGCCGGGTTATCTTTCCTCCATTGACCCGGAGTTCTTGAATTCACTGAAACCGGCCAATTCTACCGAGTCACGTCATTGTAGCCCCCGAGTCTTAAGGCGACTCAAGGAGTTGGCTTGGGATTCTCCATATTTGACCATGATATAAACCAGTATGAGTCATTCAACAGCTTAGTGATATAAAAATCCCTTTTGCAGTAGACAACTTGCCCTACATTGAAGAACTTACAAGCCGAAGTAATTGCCCTTTTAAAGAAAGCAATATGTAATATAAAATATGCTGGATGGTTTTCACCTGGTATGTCAGGCCAGAAATTATCCACCATGGAATTGATGATCATCACAGTGAAGCTGAAATCAACCACGACCAAGTCGGCCGTGGGAGCAGACAGATGCGCTGGTCGCGGCGTTGTAAGCCAGCGCGGACGGGCGAGTTGATGTAAACCGTGCCACAGGGACGGCGATTTGCACATGTTCATTCACCGGGTGGTATGACAACAGAGAAAACACCGGTGCAGAATGCTGCTATCGCATGCTCCGTACCTGCAGTATAACACCTCATTTGCAAGGAACAACTGTGTGGTAGCTGGTACTCCCCCCGGTTTTGCTTTTACCCTTGCTCCGTCAATTGAAACGGACAGCTGAAGGCGGTTTATGAAATCACGAGCGGCCCTAAGGCAGGGGCTGGTCAAGGAGGCGCAGTAGGCAGGCCCACGGAGGAAATTTGGGGGTGGAGGTGAGGCCACTTGGCCGGGCCTCGGGTCGGCGCGTAGCAGCAGAGATAAGTCGGCTCGAGGCGCGGCGACTCAGGCAAGCCACTACATGTTGTACATCTTCCTCCGCACAGAATCTGCTTCTAGTGTAAAAGGTATCTTTTTGGTGTTGAACCAGTCTGGTCCTCATGTAACTCAAAGCCCAAGGGATCTTCACACATATCTTTAGCACTGCCTGAATCCATGTGCATCTGGTCGCTGTGTGGTTCACTTGTATCCTGATGGAGTATATTAGATAGTGCTAGATGTAGCAACATATGTAGTCAAACGGTGGACTGATCTCCTGGCATATTCCTTCCTTTCTCCAGTTCTCACTTTCCTTTCTTTTTTTATTCGGATCTCGGCCGATCTAGTACATCCTCTGTCAGGACTCATGCATCTTGCTTGATATGGAGTAGTAATTTCCTAGAAACATGCATACCATAGATCGTCCGGGCTCAAAAGGCGACGATGGTTGAAGTCCAGGCCAGCTTGAAGATAGGTGGAGGTGACTTGATAATCAGCCATCTTTGATTTTATGCTTTGAACGTTCAATCCAACTCGCTGCCTGATCACAGGTAATCTGATCATTTCATTGGACCACCAAACTTTGTTGTCTCTTGCAAAGGGTATTGCCCGTATTTGTACGTGGGATACGCAGTATCTGACTACTGCCATCTTACGGATACTGGTACCAGGTTTGCTCGTGTTCATATAACACCTCAGGTCTTGTCGTACATATAGAATGATAGCAAAGTGTGCACGACGTGAAGGACGGGGGCCGCTAGTCAGTGACCTGAAGTAGGGCCGGCTTGTGGCAGAGATGGGGGCTCTTAGGCCGCGCCGTGATACGGGAGCAGCAGGAGAAGCACAAGACAACATGGCGGTTTAGCAACAAGGGCCATAGCAGCTCGGCGCCCGACAGCGGCTCGCAGGTGCGTGGAGGCAGTCCTCGGATGACTCGGGGGTGTGGCGGCTCGGCGCAGCTTCAGAGCCAGAGGTGAGGCCGCTGGGCGATTTAGGGGTGAGTCGGTGAAAACGGCTGGCGGCTTCACAGGGCCTGTGACAGTAGAGTAGTAGCGACGGAGCGTGGCCAGCGGGCGAGCAGGCCGGTGACCCGAAACGACGGCTCAACGAAGCCAGCCCGAGGTAGAATGAAGCGGGCTGCGGTCACGATGGAAGTGGGTTGATCCAGGGCGGTTCAATGGCGCGTTGGTAAGAGGCAACACTTCATGGGGCAGCACAACGTCCGCTCAAAGGCAACGAGGCTGTGGAGGTGACAAAAAACAGCAGCGACAAGTATCGAGCTAATGGCCTGAGACCGTACAGCGGAGTTGAGCAGCGGAGATAATCCGGAGGTGAGCGCGATGCCGGGGTACGGGTACGAGCCGGCGGGCTCTCGAAGTGTAAGCCGACTAGAGCAGGCGCGGGTATGGCCTGGCGGAGCAGGTGCGGGCGTCGGAGGACGATGACTTTGTGGAGAGGGAGCGAAGCTGCGGTGACGACTTGGAAATGGAAACAGAGACCGAGTCCCCGGCTTGCCGGCGCTGAGCACTCCGCAACTTTGGCCTTGTAGTTTTGGAAACTGGAGATTAATCCGATCTTGCAGCAAGGCGATTTAATCAGGGCGGCCCGCGAGTCGGTGGCGGGCGGACATGTGCGTCGGTGGCCCGCGGCCGATATAAGACCGTGGGAACGGCAGTTTAGACAATAGTCGGCGGGTTGGAGGCCACGACGCAGGTTGACTCGAAGCAACGTGATCTTGGCGCTCCGGGGGGGAGCCCAGAGTCCTCCTTCGAGTCATGCTTGTGCTGATAAATTGACGAGGCAGAGACGGCGGCGGTTTAAGGCTGAACGAGAAGCAGGTCACGCAAGGCGAGCGGCTCGAAACTCGGCAATTCGGAGGTTGGAGCAGACCGTGGCTCGTATGGCTCAGCGGCCGGTGACTGAAATATGGTGGCCGACGGGCTGGCGAACAGACGATGACCAGAGGCCACGAGCAGACAGGCGGGAGGTAGCGTCCTCTCACCGTCTTTAGCCGAGGTAAGCGCATGCGCAACGGCGGCTCATGGCCACAGCGGAGCGTGGCCGGCTCAAGACGGATTGTACTGACTTGGATTGATCCACGGTGGACGGCTGGTTCCAGGCGAGGGCAGCTTGGCGCGAGGCGGATGCGCTGCGAGGTCGTGGAGAGGCGGAAGAGCGGCAGGACGGAGGCTAATCCGGCTCTTCGCCGACCGAGCGGTTTGACCAGGGCCGTGGCGGCTTGTGGACGACCAGGTCCAAGGCAACAAATTAACGATGCGTAAAGCAGAGGCTTTGACGGAGTCCAGCAGTAGTGATCACAAACAGTGACTCTGTGATGATAGCGACTTGAGGTCTGCGGCTCAAGGCCGCGGTGACTTATGGGAGATGCTGAGCCAAACGGTCGACTCAAGGGCGACCGTGGTGGTCGGCAGAGGACGAAGCAGCAGCTCGAGGCGGTTTAGGCACAGCCGTGAGCCCATGACGGCAAGGCCACTCAGCGAAGGAAGTGGGCGCGAAGGCGGGTCACACGCGGGGAGGTGCAGCTTACTGCAGAAACGGTGCTGCCGAGGCGACTCGGCGATGGAGCTCCTGGTGGCGGCTCAAGGTGATGGTGAATGAGCCGGCTCGCAGGATGAGTCCGAGCTTGTGGAACATCCGTGTCCGGGTCGTGGCCCCTTTTTTACATCTGAATCAAATCCGGCTAGGGCAAATGTAAGAGCTCTGCCGGAGGTGGATCACAAGGCGGTTGGCGGCTCATGAACTAGACCGGCAGAGGGCCGCGTTAGAAGCGGATATTTTTATCAAGTGAGGAAAAGCTGCAGGCGGCTCGTCGGCGGTGGAATGAAGACGGGGCCGCGAAGGCAGAGGAGCGCTGGTGGCTTCATTGCAGAGGTGACAGCAAGAACCGGCGGTAGCTGGAACTTGGAAGAATGCCAACACTGCGGGGCTGCGGCCGAGCCGCCGGAGCAGAGGCACGGGTGACTCGGGGGCAAAGGCAGAGCTCATGCCCATGTCCTAGTTCTTCTCCGGGTCGTTGATACGTCTCCGTCGTATCTACTTTTCCAAACACTTTTGCCCTTATTTTGAACTCTAACTTGCATGATTTGAATGGAACTATCCCGGATTGACGCTGTTTTCAGCAGAATTACCAAGGTGTTATTTATATGCAGAAACAAAAGTTCTCGGAATGACCTGAAACTTTATGGAGCAACTTTTTGAAAAATATAAAAAATACCCATAAAAGATGAAGGCCAGGGGGCCCACCACCTGTCCACGAGGGTGGGGGCGCGCCTGCCCCCCTAGGGCGCGCCCCCTACCTAGTGGGCCCCTTGGAGCTCCTCCGACTCCAACTCCAACTCTATATATTTTGTTTCAGGGAGAAAAAAAATCAAAGAGAAGAATTCATCGCGTTTTACGATACGGAGCCGCCGCCAAGCCCTAAAACCTCTCGGGAGGGCTGATCTGGAGTCCGTTCGGGGCTCCGGAGAGGGGAATCCGTCGCCATCGTCATCATCAACCTTCCTCCATCACCAATTTCATGATGCTCACCGCCGTGCGTGAATAATTACATCGTAGGCTTGCTGGACGGTGATGGGTTGGGTGAGATTTATCATGTAATCAAGTTAGTTTTGTTAGGGTTTTATCCCTAGTATCCACTATGTTATGAGATTGATGTTGCTATGACTTTGCTATGCTTAATGCTTGTCACTAGGGCCCGAGTGTCATGATTTCAGAACTGAACATATTATGTTTTCATCAATATATGAGAGTTCTTGATCCTATCTTGCAAGTCTATAGTCACATATTATGTGTTATGATCCATTAACCCAGAAGTGACAATAATCGGGATACTTACAAGTGATGACCATAGTTTGAGGAGTTCATGTATTCACTATGTGTTAATGCTTTGTTCCGAAACTCTATTAAAAGGAGGCCTTAATATCCCTTAGTTTCCGTAAGGACCCCGCTGCCACGGGAGTAGGACAAAAGATGTCATGCAAGTTCTTTTCCATAAGCACGTATGACTATATTCCGAATACATGCTTACATTATATCAATGAACTGGAGCTAGTTCCGTGTCACCCTATGTTGTGATTGTTACATGATGAACCACATTCGGCATAATTCTTCATCACTGGTCCATTGCCTATGAGCTTTCCATATATTGTTCTTCACTTATTTACCTTTCCATTGTTATTGCTATCATCACTATAAAATACCAAAAACATTACTTTTGCTACCATTACCACTACTATCATATTACTTTGCTACTAAATACTTTGCTGCAGATATTAAGTTTCCAGGTGTGGTTGAATTGACAACTCAGCTGCTAATACTTGAGAATATTCTTTGGCTCCCCTTGTGTCGATAAATTTGGGTTGAATACTCTACCCTCGAAAACTGTTGCGATCCCCTATACTTGTGGGTTATTAAGACTATTTTCAGGCGCCGTTGCCAGGGAGCATAGCTCTATTCTTTGAGTCACTTGGGATTTATATCTGCTTATCATTATGAAGAACTTGAAAGATCCAAGAAACAAGATTTATCCCCCAACTACGAGGGGAGGTAAGGAACTGCCATCTAGCTCAACACTTGATTCACCTTCTGTTTTGAGTAAGCTTGCGACACCTAAACCTGCTTCTGCTATTCGTTCTGATATGTTGCATGTTATTGATTATGCCACTTCTGCTATGCATGATACGTATGATGAAACTACTTCTATGCTTGATACTACTGTGCCACTTGGTGAATTTCTTGATGAACAACTTGCTAGGGCTAGAGAAAATGAAAATATTGAATCTGATAATACTGATGAAATTCATGATGAAGACTTGCCTGTTATTCCTGAGGGTTATGTTTTTGATAAAGAAGCTTCTTTAGCTATTTTAGCTTGCAAAGATAGATATGAACTCAAGAGGTTATTACCTAAATGGAATAAGCAATCTCTAAATGCTAGGATGAAACCTGACCCTGCTTTTGCTACTTCACCTATTTGTGTTATCGATAAGGATTATGAATTCTCTGTTGATCCTAATATAATTACTTTGGTTGAATCTGATCCTTTTCATGGCTATGAATCTGAAACTGTTGTGGAACATCTTACTAAATTAAATGATATAGCTACCCTGTTCACTACTGATGAGAGAACTCGTTACTTTTATATCCTTAAAATATTTCTGTTCTCATTAAAGGGTGATGCTAAGATATGGTTTAATTCTCTTGATCCTGGTTGTGTGCGTAGTCCCCAGGATATGATTTATTATTTCTCTGCTAAATATTTCCCTGCTTATAAGAAACAAACTGCTTTAAGGGATATATATATATAATTTTGTGCAAATTGAATAAGAGAGTCTCCCACAAGCTTGGGGGAGGCTTCTCAAATTACTTAATGCTTTGCCTGATCATCCTCTTAAGAAAAATGAAATACTTGATATCTTTTATAATGGACTAACCGATGTTTCCAGAGATTACCTGGATAGTTGTGCTGGTTCTGTTTTCATGGAAAGAACACCGGATGAAGCTGAGATTCTATTGAATAATATGTTGACAAATGAAAATAATTGGACACCTCCGGAGCCAATTCCTGAGCCTATTCCTAAACCAATTCCGAAGAAGAGGGTATTCTATTTCTCAGTCCTGAAGATATGCAAGACGCAAAGAAATCTATGAAAGAAAAAGGTATTAAAGCTGAAGATGTTAAGAATTTACCTCCTATTGAAGAAATACATGGTCTTAATTTACCTCCTGTTGAAGAAACATATGATCCTAATCCATTACCTATTGAAGAAACTCGTGGTCTTGATAACCCGACACAGGTAGTAAAGGTACATTCTCTCTATAGATACGATAAAGCTAAAATCCCATTTACTAAATTTGCTAGCCCATGCTTAGATGAGTTTGATAAATTTATGGCTAGGCAAGAAGATTTTAATGCTTATTTTGGTAGACAATTGAAATACAATTCAAATATGCTTGAACACTTGGGTGATTATAAGGCTAATGTCAAAGGTGAACTTAAACTTATTAGTAAACATGCTTCTATGGTTACCACTCAAGTAGAACAAGTACTTAAAGCTCAAAATGATTTGCTCAATGAATTGAATAGTAAGAATAACGATTATGCTGTTAGAGTGGCTATTAGAACTGGTAGAAAGACTCAGGAACCTTTGTATCCTAAAGGCCATCCTAAGAGAATCGAGCAAGATTCTCAGAGAAATAATGTAGATGCACCTAGTCCTTCAAATAGGAAGAAAAAGAAAAATGATAGGACTTTGCATGCTTCTAGTAAACCTATTAGAGAATCCAAATGATATTTCTATCTCTGACGCTGAAACACAATCTGGTAATAAACCTGAAACTAGCGATAATGTTAATGAAAATGTTCATGATGATGCTCAACCTAGTAATGATAATGATATAGAAATTGAACCTCTTGTTGATCTTGATAACCCACAATCAAAGAATCAACATTATGATAAGGAAGACTTTGTTGCTAGGAAACACGGAAAGGAAAGAGAGCCTTGGGTTCAGAAACCCATGCCTTTTCCTCCCAAACCATCCAAAAAAAAGGATGATGAGGATTTTGTGCGCTTTGCTGAAATGACTAGACCTATCTTTTTGCATATGTGATTAACTCATATGCTCAAAATGAATCCTTATGCTAAGTATATGAAAGACATTGTTACAAATAAAAGAAAGATACCGGTGAAGGAAATATTCCCTAGAGGCAATAATAAAGTTATTATTTATTTTCTTATATCATGATAAATGTTTATTATTCATGCTAGAATTGTATTAACCGGAAACATAATACTTGTGTGAATACATAGACAAACAAAGTGTCACTAGTATGCCTCTACTTGACTAGCTCGTTAATCGAAGATGGTTATGTTTCCTAACCATAGACATGAGTTGTCATTTGATTAATGGGATCATATCATTAGGAGAATGATGTGATTGACATGACCCATTCCATTAGCTTAGCACCCGATCGTTTAGTATGTTGCTATTGCTTTCTTCATGACTTATACATGTTCCTATGACTATGAGATTATGCAACTCCCGTTTACCGGAGGAACACTTTGTGTGCTACCAAACGTCACAATGTAACTGGGTGATTATAAAGATGCTCTACAGGTGTCTCCAAAGGTACATGTTGGGTTGGCGTATTTTGAGATTAGGATTAGTCGCTCCGATTGTCGGAGAGGTATCTCTGGGCCCTCTCGGTAATACACATCACTTAAGCCTTGCAAGCAATGCAACTAATAAGTTAGTTGCAAGATGATGTATTATGGAACGAGTAAAGAGACTTGCCGGTAACGAGATTGAACTAGGTATTGAGATACCGACGATCGAATCTCGGGCAAGTAACATACCGATGACAAAGGGAACAACGTATGTTGTTATGCGGTCTGACCAATAAAGATCTTCATAGAATATGTAGGAGCCAATATGAGCATCCAGGTTCCGCTATTGGTTATTGATCGGACACGTGTCTCGGTCATGTCTACATTGTTCTCGAACCCGTAGGGTCCGCACGCTTAACGTTACGATGACAGTTTCATTATGAGTTTATATATTTTGATGTACCGAAGGTTGTTAGGAGTCCCGGATGTGATCACGGACTTGACGAGGAGTCTCGAAATGGTCAAGACATAAAGATCGATATATTGGACGACTATATTTGGACACCGGAAAGGTTCCAGGTAAGATTGGGACAATACCGGATCACCGAGAGGTTATCGGAACCCCCCGGGAGGTATATGGGCCTTATTGGGCCTTAGTGGAAAGGAGGGGAAAGGAGCAAGGGAGGCCCCCCCCCAAGCCCAAACCGAATTGGGAGGGGGCCGGGCCCCCCTTTCCTTCCTCCCTCCTTCCTCTTCCTTCCCTCTCCTACTCCTAATAGGAAAAAGGGGAGTCCTACTCCCGGTGGGAGTTGGACTCCCCCCCCCCTTGGGCGCGCCACCCTCCTTGGCCGGCCCCCTCCTCCTCTCCTTTATATACGGGGGCAGGGGGGCACCCCAGAGACACAACAATTGATCATTGATCTCTTAGCCGTGTGCGGTGCCCCCCTCCACCATAATCCTCGATAATATTGTAGCGGTGCTTAGGCGAAGCCCTGCGACGGTAGAACATCAAGATCGTCACCACGCCGTCGTGCTGACGGAACTCATCCCCGACACTTTGCTGGATCAGAGTCCGGGGATCGTCATCGAGCTGAACGTGTGCAAAAACTCGGAGGTGCCGTAGTTTCGGTGCTTGATTGGTCGGGCCGTGAAGACATACGACTACATCAACCGCGTTGTTATAACGCTTCCGCTTCCGGTCTACGAGGGTACGTAGACAACACTCTCCCCTCTCGTTGCTGTGCATCACCATGATCTTGCGTGTGCGTAGGAATTTTTTTGAAATTACTACGTTCCCCAACAGTGGCATCCGAGCCTAGGTTTTATGTGTTGATGTTATATGCACGAGTAGAACACAAGTGAGTTGTGGGCGATATAAGTCATACTGCTTACCAGCATGTCATACTTTGGTTTGGCGGTATTGTTGGATGAAGCGGCCCGAACCGACATTACGCATACGCTTACGCGAGACTGGTTCTACCGACGTGCTTTGCACACAGGTGGCTGGCGGGTGTCAGTTTCTCCAACTTTAGTTGAACCGAGTGTGGCTACGCCCGGTCCTTGCGAAGGTTAAAACATCACCAACTTGACAAACTATCGTTGTGGTTTTTGATGCGTAGGTAAGATTGGTTCTTGCTAAGCCCGTAGTAGCCATGTAAAACTTGCAACAAACAAAGTAGAGGACGTCTAACTTGTTTTTGCAGGGCATGTTGTGATGTGATATGGTCAAGGCATGATCATGTTTTGTAACCAAGTTATCGGCAACTGGCGGGAGCCATATGGTTGTCGCTTTATTGTATGCAATGCAATCGCCCTATAATGCTTTACTTTATCACTAAGCGGTAGCGATAGTTGTAGAAGCATAAGATTAGCGAGACGACAACGATGCTACGATGGAGATCAAGGTGTCACGCCGGTGATGATGGTGATCATGACGATGCTTCGGAGATGGAGATCACAAGCACAAGATGATGATTGCCATATCATATCACTTATATTGATTGCATGTGATGTTTATCTTTTATGCATCTTATCTTGCTTTGATTGACGGTAGCATTATAAGATGATCTCTCACTAAATTTCAAGATAAAAGTGTTCTCCCTGAGTATGCACCGTTGCCAAAGTTCGTCGTGCTCAGACACCACGTGATGATCGGGTGTGATAAGCTCTACGTCCATCTACAACGGGTGCAAGCCAGTTTTGCACACGCAGAATACCCAGGTTAAACTTGACGAGCCTAGCATATGCAGATATGGCCTCAGAACACTGAGACCGAAAGGTCGAGCGTGAATCATATAGTAGATATAATCAACATAGTGATGTTCACCATTGAAAACTACTCCATTTCACGTGATGATCGGTTATGGTTTAGTTGATTTGGATCACGTGATCACTTAGAAGATTAGAGGGATGTCTTTCTAAGTGGGAGTTCTTAAGTAATATGATTAATTGAACTTAAATTTATCATGAACTTAGTACCTGATAGTATCTTGCTTGTTTATGTTTGATTGTAGATAGATGGCCCGTGCTGTTGTTCCATTGAATTTTAATGCGTTCCTTTAGAAAGCAAAGTTGAAAGATGATGGTAGCAATTATACGGACTGGGTCCGTAACTTGAGGATTATCCTCATTGCCGCACAGAAGAATTACGTCCTGGAAGCACCGCTGGGTGCCAGGCCTGCTGCTGATGCAACTGACGACGTTAAGAATGTCTGGCAGAGCAAAGCTGATGACTACTCGATAGTTCAATGTGCCATGCTTTACGGCTTAGAACCGGGTCTTCAACAACGTTTTGAACGCCATGGAGCATATGAGATGTTCCAGGAGTTGAAGCTAATATTTCAAGCAAATGCCCGGATTGAGAGATATGAAGTCTCCAATAAGTTCTATAGCTGCAAGATGGAGGAGAACAGTTCTGTCAGTGAGCATATACTCAAAATGTCTGGGTATAATAATCACTTGATTCAACTAGGAGTTAATCTTCCGGATGATTGCGTCATTGACAAAATTCTCCAATCACTTCCACCTAGCTACAAGAGCTTCGTGATGAACTATAATATGCAAGGGGTGGATAAGACAATTCCCGAGCTCTTCGCAATGCTAAAAGCTGCGGAGGTAGAAATCAAGAAGGAGCATCAAGTGTTGATGGTCAACAAGACCACTAGTTTCAAGAAAAAGGGCAAGGGGAAGAAGAAGGGGAACTTCAAGAAGAACAGCAAGCAAGTTGCTGCTCAGCAGAAGAAACACAAGTCTAGACCTAAGCCTGAAACTGAGTGCTTCTACTGCAATCAGACTGGTCACTGGAAGCGGAACTGCCCCGAGTATTTGGCGGATAAGAAGGATGGCAAGGTGAACAAAGGTATATGTGATATACATGTTATTGATGTGTACCTTACTAGAGCTCATAGTAGCACCTGGGTATTTGATACTGGTTCTGTTGCTAATATTTGCAACTCGAAACAGGGACTACAGATTAAGCGAACACTAGCGAAGGATGAGGTGACGATGCGTGTGGGAAATGGTTCTAAAGTCGATGTGATCGCGGTCGGCACGCTACCTCTACATCTACCATCGGGATTAGTATTAAACCTAAATAATTGTTATTTGGTGCCAGCATTGAGCATGAACATTATATCTGGATCTTGTTTGATGCGAGACGGTTATTCATTTAAATCAGAGAATAATGGTTGTTCTATTTATATGAGTAATATCTTTTATGGTCATGCACCCTTGAAGAGTGGTCTATTTTTGATGAATCTCGATAGTAGTGATACACATATTCATAATGTTGAAGCCAAAAGATGCAGAGTTGATAATGATAGTGCAACTTATTTGTGGCACTGCCGTTTAGGTCATATCGGTGTAAAGCGCATGAAGAAACTCCATGCTGATGGACTTTTAGAACCACTTGATTATGAATCACTTGGTACTTGCGAACTGTGCCTCATGGGCAAGATGACTAAAACGCCGTTCTCCGGTACTATGGAGAGAGCAACAGATTTGTTGAAAATCATACATACAGATGTATGTGGTCCAATGAATGTTGAAGCTCTTGGCGGATATCGTTATTTTCTCACCTTCACAGATGATTTAAGCAGATATGGGTATATCTACTTAATGAAACATTAGTCTGAAACATTTGAAAAGTTCAAAGAATTTCATAGTGAAGTTGAAAATCATCGTAACAAGAAAAAAGAGTTTCTACGATCTGATCATGGAGGAGAATATTTGAGTTACGAGTTTGGTTTACATTTGAAACAATGCGGAATAGTTTCGCAACTCACGCCACCCGGAACACCACAGCGTAATGGTGTGTCTGAACGTCGTAATCGTACTTTACTTGATATGGTGCGATCTATGATGTCTCTTACAGATTTACCGCTATCATTTTGGGGTTATGCTTTAGAGACGGCCGCATTCACGTTAAATAGGGCACCATCAAAATCCGTTGAGACTACGCCTTATGAACTATGGTTTGGCAAGAAACCAAAGTTGTCGTTTCTAAAAGTTTGGGGCTGCGATGCTTATGTGAAAAAGCTTCAACGTGATAAGCTCGAACCCAAATCGGAGAAATGTGTCTTCATAGGATACCCGAAGGAGACTGTTGGGTACACCTTCTATCACAAAGCCGAAGGCAAGACATTTGTTGCTAAGAATGGATCCTTTCTAGAGAAGGAGTTTCTCTCAAAAGAAGTGAGTGGGAGGAAAGTAGAACTTGATGAGGTAATTGTACCTTCTCCCTTATTGGAAAGTAGTACATCATAGAAACCGGTTTCTGTGACACCTACACCAATTAGTGAGGAAGCTAATGATGATGATCATGAAACTTCAAAACAAGTTACTACTGAACCTCGTAGATCAACCAGAGTAAGATCCGCACCAGAGTGGTACGGTAATCCTGTTCTGGAAGTCATGCTACTAGATCATGATGAACCTATGAACTATGAAGAAGCAATGGTGAGCCCAGATTCCGCAAAATGGCTTGAAGCCATGAAATCTGAGATGGGATCCATGTATGAGAACAAAGTGTGGACTTTGGTTGACTTGCCCAATGATCGGCAAGCAATTGAAAATAAATGGATCTTCAAGAAGAAGTCCGACGCTGACGGTAATGTTACTGTCTACAAAGCTCGACTTGTCGCAAAAGGTTTTCGACAAGTTCAAGGAATTGACTACGATGAGACCTTCTCACCCGTAGCGATGCTTAAGTCTGTCCGAATCATGTTAGTAATTGCCGCACTTTATGATTATGAAATTTGGCAGATGGATGTCAAAACTGCATTCCTGAATGGATTTCTGGAAGAAGAGTTGTATATGATGCAGTCGAAAGGTTTTGTCGATCCAAAAGGAGCTAACAAAGTGTGCAAGCTCCAGCGATCCATTTATGGACAGGTGCAAGCATCTCGGAATTGGAATAAATGCTTTGATAGTGTGATCAAAGCATTTGGTTTTGTACAGACTTTTAGAGAAGCCTATATTTACAAGAAAGTGAGCGGGAGCTCTGTAGCATTTCTGATATTATATGTGGATGACATATTGCTAATCGGAAATGATATAGAATTTCTGGATAGCATAAAGGGATACTTGAATAAGAGTTTTCCAATGAAAGACCTCAGTGAAGCTGCTTACATATTGGGCATTAAGATCTGTAGAGATAGATCAAGACGCTTAATTGGACTTTCACAAAGCACATACCTTGACAAAGTTTTGAAGAAGTTCAAAATGGATCAAGCAAAGAAAGGATTCTTGCCTGTTTTACAAGGTGTGAAGTTGAGTAAGACTCAATGCCTGACCACTACAGAAGATAGAGAGAAAATGAAAGATGTTCCCTATGCTTCAGCCATAGGCTCTATCATGTATGCAATGCTGTGTACCAGACCTGATGTGTGCCTTGCTATAAGTCTAGCAGGGAGGTACCAAATTATCCAGGAGTGGATCACTGGATAGCGGTCAAGAACATCCTGAAATACCTGAAAAGGACTAAGGATATGTTTCTCGTATATGGAGGTGACAAAGAGCTCATCGTAAATGGTTACGTTGATACAAGCTTTGACACTGATCCGGACGATTCTAAATCGCAAACGGGATACGTATTTACATTAAACGGTGGAGCTGCCAGTTGGTGCATTTCTAAACAAAGCGTCGTGGCGGGATCTACATGTGAAGCGGAGTACATAGCTGCTTCGGAAGCAGCAAATGAAGGAGTCTGGATGAAGGAGTTCATATACGATCTAGGTGTCATACCTAGTGCATCGGGTCCAATGAAAATATTTTGTGACAATACTGGTGCAATTGCCTTGGCAAAGGAATCCAGATTTCACAAGAGAACCAAGCACATCAAGAGACGCTTCAATTCCATCCGGGATCTAGTC
Organism: Triticum aestivum; assembly: GCF_018294505.1. NCBI lineage: Eukaryota > Viridiplantae > Streptophyta > Magnoliopsida > Poales > Poaceae > Triticum > Triticum aestivum. The sequence goes on along the minus strand of NC_057797.1, from coordinate 139,540,245 downwards.
TAGGTGGGAGACATAGAGATTTGCAAGATACATACGGATCTGAATGTAGCAGACCCATTGACTAAGCCTCTTCCACGATCAAAACATGATCAGCACTAAGGCTCCAAGGGTGTTAGAATCATTACTGTGTAATCTAGATTACTGACTCTAGTGCAAGTGGGAGACTGAAGGAAATATGCCCTAGAGGCAATAATAAAGTTATTATTTATTTCCTTATATCGTGATAAATGTTTATTATTCATGCTAGAATTGTATTAACCGGAAACGTAATACTTGTGTGAATACATAGACAAACAAAGTGTCACTAGTATGCCTCTACTTGACTAGCTCGTTAATCGAAGATGGTTATGTTTCCTAACCATAGACATGAGTTGTCATTTGATTAACAGGATCACATCATTAGGAGAATGATGAGATTGACATGACCCATTCCATTAGCTTAGCACCCGATCGTTTAGTATGTTGCTATTGCTTTCTTCATGACTTATACATGTTCCTATGACTATGAGATTATGCAACTCCCGTTTACCGGAGGAACACTTTGTGTGCTACCAAATGTCACAACGTAACTGGGTGATTATAAAGGTGCTCTACAGGTGTCTCCAAAGGTACATGTTGGGTTGGCATATTTCGAGATTAGGATTTGTCACTCCGATTGTCGGAGAGGTATCTCTGGGCCCTCTCAGTAATACACATCACTTAAGCCTTGCAAGCAATGCAACTAATAAGTTAGTTGCAACATGATGTATTACGGAACGAGTAAAGAGACTTGCCGGTAACGAGATTGAACTAGGTCTTGAGATAACGACGATCGAATCTCGGGCAAGTAACATACCGATGACAAAGGGAACAATGTATGTTGTTATGCGGTCTGACCGATAAAGATCTTCGTAGAATATGTAGGAGCCAATATGAGCATCCAGGATCCGCTATTGGTTATTGACCGGAGTCGTGTCTCAGTCATGTCTACATTGTTCTCGAACCCATAGGGTCCGCACGCTTAACGTTACGATGATAGTTTCATTATGAGTTTATATATTTTGATGTACCGAAGGTTGTTCGGAGTCCCGGATGTGATCAAGGACTTGATGAGGAGTCTCGAAATGGTTGAGACATAAAGATCGATATATTGGACGACTATATTTGGACACCAGAAAGGTTCCGGGTAAGATTGGGACAATACCGGATCACCGGGAGGTTATCGGAACCCCCGGGAGGTATATGGGCCTTATTGGGCCTTAGTGGAAAGGAGAGGAAAGGATCAAGGGAGGGGGCGCCCCCCCAAGCCCAATCCGAATTGGGAGGGGGCCGGCCCCCCTTTCCTTCCTCCCTCCTTCCTCTTCCTTCCCTCTCCTACTCCTAATAGGAAAAGGGGAGTCCTACTCCCGGTGGGAGTTGGACTCCCCCCTTGGGCGCGCCACCCTCCTTGGCCGGCCCCCTCCTCCACTCCTTTATATACAGGGGCAGGGGGGCACCCCAAAGACACAACAATTGATCATTGATCTCTTAGCCGTGTGCGGTGCCCCCCTCCACCATAATCCTCGATAATATTGTAGCGGTGCTTAGGCGAAGCCCTGCGATGGTAGAACATCAAGATCGTCACCACGCCATCGTGCTGACGGAACTCATCCCCGACACTTTGTTGGATCAGAGTCTGGGGATCGTCATCGAGCTGAACGAGTGCAAAAACTCGGAGGTGCCGTAGTTTTGGTGCTTGATCGGTCGGGCTGTGAAGACGTACGACTACATAAACCGCATTGTTATAACGCTTCCGCTTCCGGTCTACGAGGGTACGTAGACAACACTCTCCCCTCTCGTTGCTGTGCATCACCATGATCTTGCGTGTGCATAGGAATTTTTTTGAAATTACTATGTTCCCCAACAACCGAAAGCTGAAATTTCCACCATGCTTGCTAATTATACTTTTGAGGGTGGAATACCAATGAAACTAGGAGATCCCGGTGTACCCACTATACCATGCTCCATTAAAAGAAACTATGTTAAAACTGCTTTATGTGATCTTGGAGCCAGTGTTAGTGTTATGCCTCTCTCTTTATATCGTAGACTTGATTTGAATAAGTTGACACCTACTGAAATATCTTTGCAAATGGTTGATAAATCAACTGCTATACCTATCGGTATTTGTGAGGATGTGCCCGTTGTAGTTGCAAACGTTACTATTTTAATGGACTTTGTTATTCTTGATATTCCCGAGGACAATAGTATGTCTATTATTCTTGGAAGACCCTTTTTGAATACTGCAGGGGCTGTTATTGATTGCACTAAAGGCAATGTCACTTTTCATGTTAATGGTAATGAGCATACAATAGACTTTCCGAGGAAACAACCTCAAGTTCACAATATCAACTCTATTGGAAAATGTCCATCGATTATATTTGGAGGTTTTGAATTTCCTCTTCCTACTGTCAAGAAGAAATATGATATTCTTATTACTGGGTATGAGCATATCCCCGTTGAGGTAACATAGTGTTATTCGAAATTTCTCCGGTTCCATGTTATTCGGAATGAGTTCGTTAAAAAGACTTGATCAACCTTGTTAGTGGATTCCTTTTGATGAGCATGAGATGGATGAAACTAGAAGGCACAACTCTCTATACCCCACTTTTACTTTCTGTTATTTATATTAAATAAAATAAAATAAGTATTTTTTTTGTCTGATTTCTGATTCTCCGTGCAATATAAAAATACCCCGAAAATAAAAGTTCTCCAAATGCCCTGAAATTTAAATATGATTTTTTCTAGAATATTTGAGAATATTTGGCACTGAGAACACAACAGGGGGTCACCCACCTGCCCACGAGGGTGGAGGGCGCGCCCCCTGCCTCGTGGGCCCACGGTGGCCCTCCTCCACTTATCCTTTCACCCACACACTCCTTCTTCCTCCCCCAAACATGAATAACCAGCTCAAACCCAAGTCCAAGCTCGTTTTGCTGCCATTTTCGATCTCCTTGCTCAAAGCACCTCTCACAAAACTGCTTGGGGAGATTGTTCCTTGGTATGTGACTCCTCCATTGGTCCAATTAGTTTTTGTTCTAGTGCTTTATTCACTGCAAATTTATGTTGTCTAGGTGACCATGTTCTTGAGCTTGCATGTCAAATTTATATGGTTCCAAGTAGTTTTGATGCATGATATAGGCTCTAGGCACTTGTAGGAGTAGTTGCTATCAATATTATTGAGTTTGGTTTACTTTTATTTTGAAGTTAATAAAAAAATTCAGAATTTTTCAAAGGAAGAAAAATGCTTAGGAAAATGTTCCAAGGTGGTTCTTCAAGGAAGCAAGGACCCAGGCTTGCAATGCGTGATGCCGATGAAGAGCCACCAAGAGACGCTCCAGTGCGTCCTTGTGAATGGCCCTCTGAGAACTTTATGGATCGAGCGGGAAATATGGAAGAATTTAACGCATATTTGCGTAACGCTGATCTTGTGAGCTTCGAGGAAGAGAAGTGCAGCCAGTATCACCAGCTCACTAGTTCCTTGTGAGGAGGTTTGAATTTTCATCTTCACGTAATTCTCCAACTGTCCTGTTTGATCTTTATGAAAATTCTTACACTATGGACTTAGAGGATTTTACCACTGCTTGCAAACTTCCACAATGGGGTAGTATTAGGGATCCTCGCAAATCTGAATTTAGAGATTTTCTTGCTAGTATAACCATGGGAGAATCTAGAGATATAACACAAGCTACCATAGGGAGCATTCACTTTCCTACTATACATTATTTTGCTCTCTTCATAGGTAGATGCATTAATTGTAAAGATGAGGCATGTCACATGTGTGTCCCTGACCTCAGTATTCTTAGGAGTGCTGTGTTAGGAGACAAATCTTATAATTTGGGAGCCATTGTTGCACGTAGGTTGCATCTTAATAGATTTAATGGAGATTTCTTTGGTGGAATTTATGCAACCCGCATAGCTAATTTTCTTGGTGTACCCATACGCGAAGATGATATTGAATTACCTCCTGCTTACCTAGACTATAATGCTATGGTTCACCACCAGTTTGTTGAGAGGAATGAATCACCTCTCCAGTATCGACTAATCTTTGACAGACGGCATGTTGTCCATATTACTCTCCCTGCTCTTGCCTTCTTTGGTTATCAGGTAAAAGGAAGATATGTTATTACCAGAGAGGAGGCAAATGAGTACGAGAGGAGGGCTGAGGCCGCTCGTCGCCATGCTGCAACTCAGGAGGCGATAGCCGCTGCATCGCAGTACGACCCCAACTATTATTATGGATATCCGCCAGGCCAGCCGTGGCCATAGACCAACTTAAGCCAAAAGCCTAAGCTTGGGGGAGTACGTATTTCCCACCGACATTACATTTATGTTCACACACTCATTGCTAGATGTCGGTGCTCATACTTTTTCATTGTATCATCCATGCTAGTTTACTTTCTTTTTTATGCTTTCTTCTTGTGTGTTTAATAAACCTTAAGAAAGAACAAAAAAATATTTGTATCTTTTAGTTAGTTTACTTTCCATACTTGTAGTAGTAATTAAAAAGAAAAACCCAAAAAAGATTTCCTGTTCTTCTTTTGCTTGTTGGGAGTTTTCCCGTGTAAATAGTTTTATTTCTTTTCTTTTCTTTGGGGGTCGATAGGAGAAGACCATGATTAAATTGTTGAAGTGACTCTTATATGCATAATTGTTGATCTGACAAAAGAGCCCATATTGCCTTGTCTTCTCCTATTTATTGAATGCTTGCAGATTCCAGCTTAGTCCAATGCATGCGCACTATTATTATTATTCACATCGTTCGGTCGTGCAAGTGAAAGGCAATTATGACGATATATGATGGACTAACTAAGATGAGAAAAGCTGGTATGAACTCGACCTCTTTTATTTTTGTAAATATGATTAGTTCATCGTTCCTGATTCAGCCTATTATGAATAAACATGTTTGCAATGACAACTAGAGATCATAGTTCTTGTGCCATGCTTGATTAGCTATGAGTTATAATGGTTTACCTTGCATGCCAACATGCTATTGAGATGGTTGTGATGTGGTATGATAGGGTGGTATCCTCCTCTGAATGATTTAAGTGACTTGACTTGGCACATGTTCACGCATGTAGTTGAAACAAAATCAACATAGCCTTCATGATATTTATGTTCATGGTGGATTATATCCTACTCATGCTTGCATTCGGTGTTGATTAATTTTAATGCATGTTCATGACTGTTGTCGCTCCCTAGCTGGTCGATTCCCAATCTTTTGCTAGCCTTCACCTGTACTAAGCGGGAATACTACTTGTGCATCCAATCCCTTAAACCCCAAAGTTATTCCATATGAGTCCACCATACCTACCTATATACGGTATCTACCTGCCATTCCAAGTAAATTTGTATGTGCAAAACTCTAAACCTTCAAATAAATATCCTGTTTTGTATGCTCGAATAGCTCATGTATCAACTAGGGCTGTCCGTATCTTCCATGTTAGGCGGGTTATTCTCAAGAGGAGTGGACTCTGCTCCTCACTCACGAGAAAATGGCTAGTCACCGGGATGCCCAATCCCATGCTTTATGTAAACTAAATCAAAATAATTGCAAACAAACTCCCCCTGGGACTCTTGTTAGTTGGAGGCACTCGTTGTTTCGAGCAAGCCATGATTGATGCTTGTTGGTGGAAGGGGGAGTATAAACTTTACCGTTCTGTTTGGGAACCGCCTATAATGTGTGTAGCATGGAAGATATCGCCATCTCTTGGTTGTTATGTTGACAATGAAAGTATACCGCTCAAAATATTATTCACCTCTATTTCAAAACCGAGCTCTGGCACCTCTACAAATCCCTGCTTCCCTCTGTGAAGGGCCTATCTATTTACTTTTATGCTGAGTCATCATCCTCTTATTAAAAAGCACCAGTTAGAAAGCACCGCTATCATTTGCATTCATTACTGTTAGTTTACATTGAGTATGACTTGACTGGATCTCTTTTACCATGAATTACAATGTCTAATCAGTCCTAGATCTTTAAAGGTGCTCGGCATTTATGTTTTGCGGTCTCAGAAAGGGCTAGCGAGATACCATCTTGTTATATCATATTATGATTGTTTTGAGAAAGTGTTGTCATCCGAGATTTATTATTATTGCTCGCTAGTTGATTATGTCATTGATTTGAGTAAACTTGAGACGTAAGCATTATTGTGAATGTGGTTAGTTATAATCTTTGCTGAAAACTTGAATGCTGGCTTTACATATTTACAACAACAAGAGCAAATAGAGTTTGCAAATGTTTGTCTTTATCACTTTCAGTTTGTCAAGTGAATTGCTTGAGGACAAGCAAAGGTTTAAGCTTGGGGGAGTTGATACGTCTCCGTCGTATCTACTTTTCCAAACACTTTTGCCCTTGTTTTGGACTCTAACTTGCATGATTTGAATGGAACTAACCCGGATTGACGCTGTTTTCAGCAGAATTACCATGGTGTTTGAGGGAGTCCTGGATTAGGGGGTATCCGGACAGCCGGACTATATCCTTTGTCAGGACTGTTGGACTATGAAGATACAAGATTGAAGACTTCGTCCCGTGTCCGGTTGGGACTCTCCTTGGCGTGGAAGGCAACCTTGGCAGTACGGATATGTAGATCTCCTTCCTTGTAACCGACTCTGTGTAACCCTAGCCCCCTCCGGTGTCTATATAAACCGGAGGGTTTAGTCCGTAGGACCAACAACACACAATCATACCATAGGCTAGCTTCTAGGGTTTAGCCTCTTCGATCTCGTGGTAGATCAACTCTTGTACTACTCATATTATCAAGAACAATCAAGCAGGATGTAGGGTATTACCTCCATCAAGAGGGCCTGAACCTAGGTAAACATCGTGTCCCCTGCCTCCTGTTACCATCCGCCTAGATGCACAGTTCGGGACCCCCTACCCGAGATCCACCGGTTTTGACACCGACATTGGTGCTTTCATTGAGAGTTCCACTGTGCCGTCATCGTAAGGAAGGATGCCTCGTCTCGTTGTTAAAAACAACATTACCGCCGGGGGAGCCCTCGCTGTCGGCCAAACTCTCGGGCTAGGCAGTTTCATCATGACCGCCCATTCGGCTGCTGCACCGACGATGACTTCTCGGGTCATCGAAAACAGCCTCCACGTCGGCTTGGAATTTTCCGAGCAGATAGATCCAATGGAGCTCTCATCCCTAAATGAGCTCTTGGATCGCACCGCCGCCTTGGGAGTCGCTACGGACTATCGGATTGGGCTTAAACCTAATCAAAGGGAGATTAACTCTCCACCGGTCACCCATCATATTGCATTGGTGGAGGAGCAATGCGACGATTCTTCCTCTATCTTGAGGACTAACTATGTCCGGATTCCTGAGCTCTCCGAGCTAGATACCCGTTTACGGGAGGACATCACCCAAGCCCTGAACCTAGAGTTAGGCGGCGGGACAGACTTATCGGGTAAACATCCCAGAACCCGAACTTCCAAGATTGGAAACTCCTCGGCCCCTGGGTCTCAGATCGGGTAAGGGTTCGGAGTCAAATCCACCCACCCACAGACATAAACGATCTTTCCCACATCAGGCAAGCGCCCCAGGAAACAGTACATCATTATTGGGCCAGATTCCTCCTTGTGATGAACAAGGTTAAGGACTATCGCGAGGAAGACGCAATCTCATTTTTCCGCAATAATTGCATAGACAAGGGAATCCTTAACGCCATAAGTCGCCGTGACATATCACGCTTCGCTGACTTGGCGTCCATAGTACGAAAGTACTGTGCGATGGAAAGCGCCTGGAAAACCGAAACAAAATTTTAGGATAATCCAGCTCCAAATATACACCCAGTCCGAAGTAAAAGGGTGCACTATCATAAGACACCCGAGTTAATTACAAGAAGCAAAAACCCTCTATAGGGCGTGGAACCGTATTGGATGGATGGCTCAACGTACCCTGCAAAATTCATAGTACAGCGGATACCATACCAACACACAGCCTTAGAGCATGTTGGGTACTCCGGCAGGTGGCCAAAAGTGGTGAGGATCTTCTCATCCCAGATGCCATAGAGCACCATCCCGGGGATAATAATACGGTATTAACAGTCTTTGAAACCTTCGCATCAAATAATAGGTGCAAGCGAACACTCTGCAGCCTTGCCGAAATCTGCCACGTGGCAACAATAAATCCATGGAGTGACACGGCTATTACCTTCAATGCCAATGACGAACCTAAATTCCGAACAGCCCGAGCACCAGCTGCACTGGTCCTCAGTCCAATTGTGGACGGCTTTCGACTCACCAAAGTACTCATGGACGGTGGCAGTGGATTAAACCTCATCTATGAGGAAACTCTTCAAAAAATGGAAATAGACTGGAACCGCATTGAGCAAAGCAGCACAACCTTCAGAGGAATCATCCCCAGTTGGGAAGCACGCTGTGCTGGGAAAATCACACTAGATGTGGTATTCGACACGCCGGAGAACTATAGGTCCGAAGATATTACATTCCAAGTGGCCCCGTTCGGTAGCGGATACCACGCCCTTTTAGGGCGGGAGGCATTCACGATCTTCCAAATGGCTCCTTCAATTGTGTGGCGGCTCAAAGCCACTTTATCTCCCGCTTAGGAGAAAAGGCATTACCCCTTTATCACCTCCTTCGGCGCACCATACACTTCGAGTGGACAGACGCTGCCACAGCCGGATTGGAAGAAATAAAAGCCATACTGGCAACCAACCCAATCCTGGCCACGCGAAACATCGGCGAACCAATATTGTTGTACATTGCGGCAACTCATCAGGTTGTAAGCGCAGTGCTCGTCGTCGAACGAGAAACGGACGGACATAAATTCCCCCTTCAAAAGCTGGTATATTATGTATCCACTGTCCTCACTCCATGCAAATCACGGTACCCACATTATCAAAAGATAGCCTATGCGGTATCCATGGCACCCCGGAAGCTGCGACACTACTTTCAAGAGTGTTCAATTACAGTAGCCTCGGAAGTGCCACTTAATGATATTATAAACAACCGCGACACCACGGGTCGGATTGCCAAATGGGCCATTGAGCTCCTCCCGTTCGAAATAACATACAAACCCGGGCGAGCCATTAAATCGCAAGTATTGGCCGACTTTGTCACCGAATGGACGGAAGTCGAACTCCTTAAAGAGTACGGCGCATACTCCAATTGGATCATGCACTTCAACGGCTCCAAAATGCTGGCTGATCTGGGAGCTGGCGTCGTCCTGACGTCCCCAACCGGAGATACAATTCAATACGTACTACAGATACCGTATATAGACTCCAACAACGCAGCCGAATACGAAGCCCTATTACATGGTCTTCAGATGGCAGTTTCCATGGGCATTCAACGCCTGGAGGTGCATGGGGATCCAAACCTCGTAATATCCCAAATAAATGGAGACTTCAATGCCAAGGATACAAAGATGGCGGCCTATCGCAACGCCGTCCTAAAGATGTCAGCTCGGTTCGAGGGGCTCGAATTTCACCATGTGGCTCGGGAAAACAATCAGGCGGCGGATATCCTCGCCCGCATCGGCGCAAAACGCGATGCGGACCCCCCAACATCTTTTTGGAGAGGTTGTTTAAGCCATCCGTGGTATGGGAAGGGGACACCGGTAACAATAGTCCGGACCCGGCCAAAATGCCCGATACCGAACACTCTGACATAATTGGAGGCTCTGCCACCGAGATAACACCTTCAGCCCACGTAATAATGGCCATCATCGCCCCGTGGACAGAACCATTCCTGGCCTACCTAACTAGGCAGGAACTTCTCGAGGACCAAAATGAGGCACGCTGCATAGTGCGGCGATCTAAAGCCTACAGGGTCCACGAGGGAGAGCTGTATAAAAAAAGCACTACCGGAGTCCTTCAAAGGTGCATCTCCGAAGAGGAAGGGCGGAAGCTTTTGGCAGAAATTCACGCCGGACTCGGCGGCCACCACGCCGCAGCCCGGGCCCTTGTAAGCAAGGCCTTCCGTACATGTTTTTATTGGCCGACGACCCGGGTAGATGCACATGACTTGGTCCAACGCTGCGTCGGTTGCCAGCTTTTTGCAAACCAAAGCCACATGCCACCCACCGCCCTCCAAACAATCCCCATTACCTGGCCCTTCGCGGTCTGGGGGCTTGACATGGTTGGACCCCTTAAAGGGGGAACCCATAAGAAAAAATACTTACTGGTCATGGTGGATAAATTCACCAAATGGATAGAAGCCAAACCTGTTAAAACGGCCGAATCCGGACCAGTGATAGACTTCATATCCGGGGTTGTACACCGTTATGGCGTCCCCCACAGCATCATCACTGACAACGGCACGAACTTCATGGCCGGCGAGGTAAAACTCTGGTGCAGCAACATGGGCATTAAGCTCGATTATGCCTCTGTCTATCACCCACAAACTAACGGCCAAGTTGAGCGAGCAAATGGTCTTATCATGAGCGGCATCAAACCCAGATTAGTGCGGTCCTTAAAGGAGTCTAACATGCACTGGGTAGAGGAGCTCGACTCCATACTCTGGGGGCTGCGGACCATGCCGAATCGTACTACCGGATACACACCCTTCTTTATGGTGTACGGCGCAGAGGCGGTTCTGCCCTATGACATAATTCATGACTCACCTCGAGTGCGCATGTACGAAGAAAGAGAAGCCGAGCTCGATCGGCAGGACAGTCTGGACACCCTGGAGGAGGAGCGCGACGTGGCAAAAGCCCGTTCCGCATTCTATCAGCAACAGGCTCATAGATACCAAAGCAGAGAAGTACGGGGCAAAACTTATAACGTTGGCGAGCTAGTTCTACGCCTGCCGGAGAAGAAAAAGACCAAGCTCGAGCCCAAATGGGAAGGTCCCTTCATTATTGACCAAGTTCTGACCGGTGGAGCGTACCGTCTGCGGGATGCATCGAATAATCGACTTGAGCCGAACCCATGGAACGCAGCCAGGCTCCGAAGATTCTACGCCTAGTGCCGGACTCTATGTTCGTCTCCTTCCTCTGTCCATTTTTTGCATATACATTATCTGTCTTTTTTCTCTTTCTTTCTTTTATTCTTTCTCAAGGCCTTCAAGGGCCAACTTGTGCCTTGCTTGCACACTATTGACGCGCTAACCGCGCTCATTATACCTGGGGGCTTCTTACACAGAAGCTTAATTATTTATCTGGGCTTCATGCCCCGCACATGTGTTATTCTTCCGCATGTACCTTTTCTTCGCCATTATATGCATCGATATGACTTAAGTTTTGGCCAAGCTGGGTTGCCTGGCTCTTGTATTTATGCCCTACGTTCCCGTTAATTCGGCTAGGGCATAAGGGGAGCACCTCTGCGATTGTTACTGCCGGGTCAGCCGGATGTGTACCTCAGACTGGGTGAAGCCGAAAGCTAGCGTTCTTAAGGGAATATTCGGTCGGTGAACAAAAGATGATTTTTATTTATTTTCCATATGTGCCCCCAGATGTTTTTGCCTGCGTCTCCTCTCGCAGTCCGGACATGCACTTTAGGGCATGCGTACCCAGGGAAAGGAACCCTTAACGGAACTATTCTCCCTGGAAGATGTTTCTTACTACCCATGTAATATAACATAACTAGTTGGGTACTTGTCTGTTCAAGCACTAATGACCCCTACGCCTGGTTTCCACGCATACCCCGATTCTTATATAACTGAGCGGGTATTCGGATACACTCTGGACTATCGGGTCCCGAGGTTGAAGCGAAAAGGTCCGCCATGACAAATGATTTACAATCCGGCTAGAAGGCATTATACATGTCACTTTAATTACATAGTCATGTAGACTGACTAAATTCCTCTTCTATACCATCCAACAGGCTGTCTAGCCTACAATCCTGTTGGGAATACTTTGCGGCTAATTCTACTTGCCCATACACTAAGCTAACGGGGATCTCTTTCCCATCGGGCCCCACAGGTCCGACCTCGGCCATGTGGTTTGGGTCAGCCTTGGTATACCGCGTCTTCACCATGGCCCAGGCTTCCCTGGCACCTTGACGGCAGGCCGATATCTTCCATAATCGAAAGTGCCGCCGTGCTCCCTTGAGCTTCTCCGCAAGCTCTCCAATGCCTGCTGGCAGGGAGACGGATGGCCACAAGGCCTGGGCAATACCTTGCATCACCTGCCGAACTTGTTCGTGCAGTTGTGAGAGCTCGGGTAGAAGATCACCGTAGACCCAGGCATCTCCTCCGCGGGACGACCCGTCAGCATACCTGCAGACATAACTCTGTTAATTGGCTTCTCCGCCGCACTCTTTTAAGGGTTCGTTCAAGCACTTACTGAAAATGCCGCATCGAAGCCGCTTATTCTCCTTCACGGAGTCCGCAAGCTGGGCTCGAACATCTTTCAGTTCCACGCTCAGCTTGGTATTGGCGTCTTGGAGATTGTTTTTCTCCCGCATGACCTTAGTCAGCACGCGTTTGCCGGCCTTTAGCTGTCGTACGACATGCTGGTCCTCCGGATTCTCTCCAGAGTCATCCGCAATATCTATTGTTAGATCTGCAGCCATGCCGCACACTATATGGTACCTATCATTATTTGAAACAAATGTTACCAGCTGGGGACTTTTCAGGTTCCTTCAATGCGGCAACGGCGGCCCGAAGTTGGGTCTTGCATTCCTCCAGCTCCTGTGACAGTCGAGTATTCTTCTCTGTAAGAACCTGCACAATAAATGATCCTTAAATCAGTTGTGCCAACTGTTTCAAGTCTCAGGGGCTACTGATATATATACTCATCAAATTTTCTTACCCGTACATCCTTTACATACTGGTCCGTGGCTCTGGCTAGACCATTTTGAGCAGCACGGATGTACGCATCTCCTGAGTTGAATGCATCAAACGCCTCTCGGGAGAAACAAGCGTCACGGAGTACGGCTCGGCGACGCCTGTGATTCATGGCGCTCTCCACTTCGGAATTCGTAGCGGATATCTTATCCGCATCCTCTGTAGGAGGAGTATCCGGCGTGTGCCTCGTGTTTGCTTCCGCCTCTGTGTCCGGCCCTGGAGCCCCACTGGTAGAGGCGTGATCGGCGACCTCTCCGGATATTGTCCGGCGAGCGTTCTTCCTTCTAGGAAACACGGGTGTTATTATGTTTTTAAAGACGACAACCACGGAGTGAGGTGTTGCATCATACCTCTGCGCCGGCGTCTCCGTCCGGACCGCCTTCCTTTTTAGCCTGTCCAGCTTTGAAACCCCTTGTTGGCGAGTCGTCGCGGGCTCGGCATGGCGTCCCGAGGGCCTTCCCTATAAAGCACCGTTTGTATACGGTAGGTGAAGTGCATAAAAGGAAATCCTTTTCAAAGGTTCGGACTCCGGTCTCATTTACCTGCGAGGATGGGAGTAGCCCAGGGTAGTCGGCTATAATGGCCACCATGGCCTCATCACAGCTTAGCTGATAGAAAATCCTATCAATCAGCTCCATGAATATGTCCGGATCCTCTTTGAGCTAGGGTCGAGGACCCGTTCAGGATCCCCCGGTTGTGGAGGTGGGCTATCGATCTCCCCTACCACCTTACGCAGTTCCTGCAATGAAACGGCAAGGTAAATATTTATCACGAAAACAAGGGTAGGATGGAAGTAAAAAGAGCGGAAGCTCACCCAGGTTCGAGGGTTGTTCATGGAGAATCCATCATGTGGCTTGATGCGGAGGAACTCCTCTTCTTCCCCCTTATACAGATCGGATAGAATTTTTGCTAGAACAGCAACTGAGTCCGGTCCCTTGCGCCCGTAGCGAGTGGCATCATCTTCCCCGTTGAAGTGCCACATGGGGTGGCCTCGATATTGAAGTGGCTGCACCCCCCACATAATGCATATTTCCATAACCTCGGTTATGGTCAGTCCTGATTTGGCTAGCAACTTTATCCGGCCCATCAGATAAAATATGTCTCTATCATCTTCCTCCCGAGGGCTCCGTGGGCGCCAGCTTAGGCGTTTCTTCAAAGGGGTATTATCGAACTCAGGAAGACCAATCCGGATAGGATCCGGGAAAGGAACATCCTCCATATAAAACCACTTCGAAGGCCAATCCTCGGATGTCTTCTTCGGGGTACCGGATAGGTATCCGGTCCCGGCGATGCGCCATACTTCGGCTCCGCCCACTTGATATATTGATCCCCTCTATGTACGGGGCACAAGGCAGAACAACTTCTTCCACAGTGCGAAATGAGCTTCGCAACCCAGAAACAGCTTGCAAAGGGCTACGTAACCAGCGATGTGCAGTATGGAGGCAGGGGTGAGGTTGTGCAACTGGAGGCCGTAGAACTCCAGGAGCCCTCGAAGAAATGGATGGATTGGAAATCCGAGTCCCCTTAACAAATAAGGGACAAGGCATACCCGCTCTCGCTTAAGAGGGGTTGGGAAAGCTCTCCGCTTGCTCCCCGCCATTATAGGTGGCGAGCCCGGCTTGAACGGGACCATATACGCTGGAGGGAGGAATCCATGGGTCTGTAGCTTCACTAATTGGTTGTGCGGGATGGAACACTTCTCCCAGTCTCCGAGCTTGGGGCTGCGGGAGCGAGAGGAGGAGCTGCGCTGGCCAGCCATGTTGGGATGGATTTTTTCGGGCGCGCTCCAATGAATGCTCGCTGAGGGAGGATGGTGTGGTTTGGATCTGAGGATCCTCGTCTCTTTAATAGACAGTTCATTCACATAGATGGGGTGGTAAATGTAGAAATACCATGGCTCCTCACATTCGCTTGACACGTGGAAGATGGCCATTATTGAACGCAGAAGCCAAGAAGCGCAACATTTACAAGAAGCCAGACACTATTTAACAGGTATTCAGAGTTTGAAGAAGAACCCGCCTTGCAATGTTGAAGACAATCTGCACGCCGGACTCATCGTCATTGAAGCCTGGTTCGGGGGCTACTGAGGGAGTCCTAGATTAGGGGGTATCCGGATAGCCGGACTATATCCTTTGTCCGGATTGTTGGACTATGAAGATACAAGATTGAAGACTTCGTCCCGTGTCCGGATGGGACTCTCCTTGGCGTGGAAGGCAAGCTTGGTAGTACGGATATGTAGATCTCCTTCCTTGTAACTGACTCTCTGTAACCCTAGCCCCCTTCGATGTCTATATAAACCGAAGGGTTTAGTCCGTAGGACCAACAACACACAATCATACCATAGGCTCTTCTAGGGTTTAGCCTCTTCGATCTCGTGGTAGATCAACTCTTGTACTACTCATATTATCAAGAACAATCAAGCGGGACATAGGGTATTACCTCCATCAAGAGGGCCCGAACCAGGGTAAACATCGTGTCCCCTGCCTCATGTTACCATCCGCCTAGACGCACAGTTCGGGACCCCCTACCCGAGATCCGCCGGTTTTGACACCGACAGTGTTATTTATGTGCAAAAACAAAAGTTCTCGGAATGACCTGAAACTTCACGGAGCAACTTTTCGGAAAATATAAAAAATACCTGCAAAATATGAAGGCCAGGGGGCCCACCACCTGTCCACGAGGGTGGGGGGCGCGCCTGCCCCCCTAGGGCGCGCCCCTACCTCGTGGGCCCCCTGGAGCTCCTCTGACTCCAACTCCAGCTCTATATTATTTGTTTCGGGGAGAAAAAAATTAGAGAGAAGAATTCATCGCGTTTTATGATATGGAGCTGCCGCCAAGCCCTAAAACCTCTCGGGAGGGCTGATCTGGAGTCTGTTCGAGGCTCCGGAGAGGGGAATCCGTCGCCATCGTCATCATCAACCTTCCTCCATCACCAATTTCATGATGCTCACCGCCATGCGTGAGTAATTCCATCGTAGGCTTGCTGGACGGTGATGGGTTGGATGAGATTTATCATGTAATCGAGTTAGTTTGGTTAGGGTTTGATCCCTAGTATCCACTATGTTCTGAGATTGATGTTGCTATGACTTTGCTATGCTTAATGCTTGTCACTAGGGCCCGAGCGCCATGATTTCAGATCTGAACCTTTTGTGTTTTCATCAATATATGAGAGTTCTTGATCCTATCTTGCAAGTCTATAGTCACATATTATGTGTTATGATCCATTAACCCCGAAGTGACAATAATCAGGATACTTACCGGTGATGACCGTAGTTTGAGGAGTTCATGTATCCACTATGTGTTAATGCTTTGTTCCGATACTCTATTAAAAGGAGGCCTTAATATCCCTTAGTTTCTGTAAGGACCCCGCTGCCACGGGAGGGTAGGATAAAAGATGTCATGCAAGTTCTTTTCCATAAGCACGTATGACTATATTCAGAATAGATGCTTACATTATATCAATGAACTGGAGCTAGTTCTGTGTCACCCTATGTTATGATTGTTACATGATGAACTGCATCCGGAATAATTCTTCATCACTGATCCATTGCCTACGAGCTTTCCATATATTGTTCTTCGCTTATTTACTTTTCCGTTGCTATTTCTATCATCACTACAAAATACCAAAAACGTTACTTTTGCTACCATTACCACTACTATCATATTACTTTGCTACTAAATACTTTGCTGCAGATATTAAGTTTCTAGGTGTGGTTTACTTGACAACTCAGCTGCTAATACTTGAGAATATTCTTTGGCTCCCCTTGTGTCGAAACAATAAATTTGGTTGAACACTCTACCCTTGAAAACTGTTGCGATCCCCTATACTTGTGGGTTATCAGTCGTCATTATTTTGACCGATTTTTTTTCTTTCAATCTTGTGTAGCATGTGGACCCCCGATTGCCTGATCCCCAAACATGGCCGCAAAAATTTCTCCGGATTCCCATCTGACTTGGTGACACGTATGAAACGGAGACTTTAACCATGTTGGTTTCGGCGAGTTATGAATCCGGATTTGATGCGTTGGCGAAACAAGCAGCAGCAAAAACTATGTTCCCGATGACTTGCGACTTGACTACTCGTTCAGACGAACGGCGGTGACTTATTTTAAACTCAAATATTGTCCTCCTAGATCCAAAGCTGACCATCGAATTTTACTGACCAGGATGCAGTTCTGCCCAAGATTTTTCTGAGCTGGATTATACCGCATCATTATTCCATGCCAGTTCTTCTTCATCCGGAGCATGATGAACTCATCAATCCCATGAGAGAGCCCTCCAAAAACTCAACACCACCATGCGCGAGCCCCATGGTGGGTGCCAACTGTCGTGGAATTGTCACGTCAGATGTCCTAGTGTGAGGACTTAGTCGTGAGGCCAACGCATCTATGTGGTAGCTTGAGAGGGGTTGAGCGGAATCGAGAAACGCAACACAATACAAGGGTTTAGACAGCTTCGGGCCCCGGGAAACATCATCCGGTAATAACCCTATATGTTTTTTGTGCTAGGTCTCATTATCATCATGAGGGAGTCATCGTAAACCAGCTCTCCTAGTTGTGTCTAACCCTTCTGATTATTTCTCCTCCCCCTTTTGGGGTGCCCTGCCCCTCCTTATATATGTTGAAGGGGCGGGTTACATGTAGAGTCCAACTCGGATTAAGACTTAAACTATTTTGACTTCTCTTTATGGGCTTCTTAACATCTTGGGCTTCTTAACGTCTCGGGCTTGTTAACCCCAGGCGACTCTGTCTGCCGGGTTATGATTGTCTGCCGGGTTATGACTATCTGTCGGGTTATGACTGTCTGCCGGGGTATGACTATATGTCGGGTTATCATCTGACTTAATACCTACCGGGTTATCATCTGACTTAACATCTGCCGGATTATCATCTGACTTAACACCTGTCGGGTTATCATCTGCCGGATTACCATCCGACTTAACCATCTGTCTTAACTGTCTGTCTTAACTCTTTGTCAGTTTACCATCTGCCGGTTTACCAAGTCCCAGCCGGGTTATAACTCTGGCCGGGTCATACCGCGGGGTATATCCTCGACACTCCCAGTATGCATTAATGTCCTCAGGCAAAATGAGGTACCTACCTGAATGAATATCGAACAAAGAAGGTGCAGGCAAAGTAACAATTTGACAAGTCTTCTGGTTGAATACCAGGTTATAGATGAGTCTCTTGTCCTTATCATCACTAATAAAATCATGTGCTACCATATTGTTATAGTCTAAGTATCTAGTGGGTAGAAGCATCTCCTCTTCCTCATCGTGCCTAATGGATATCTCAAAGCGTCTAGCAAGGCAGGAGGCATAGATACCTCCAAAGATAGGACCCCTCAAACGGTTTAAACTCAACCGTCGAGCAACAATGGCGCCCAAACTAAAAGTTCTATCACGAAGTGAAGCATGGCGCAAAGTAGCGAGGTCAGGGGCACTAAGGCCTCCACTCTCCCATGACCAATTAAACATCTACCTGCAAATAATGAGTAATAGCGTAAAACAGGAAAAATGTAAACTAGCCACTCTTGCCTCCGACACTCCCCTCTCTTCCCCTCCGGTAACTTCATCAATAAAATCTTCCACATCTCTAGGACATGGTTCACTGATGCTGCCCTCATAAGGGAATTTGCAAACCTCGCAAAAATCATAAAGCGTCATCTCCTTATATATGCTCATCATATGAATGAAACTCTACCGTGGGTGGTGATTTCCTAGCATGAAAGTGAAAAAATTTCATGAAGGTATTAGTGAGTAGGAGGTATTGATCACACTTATCATGGAGGAAGTCGGTGATGCCTGCATTCTTAGCCAAATAATAGAAATCCTCATAAATTCCGGCCGCCCTCAAGAATGCATCACTTGGCCATTCACACGGTCGAACCTTCGCGGTGCGCGGAAGGTTGTACTTGGACTTCTTCTCTTCATTTTCATTTTCCTTTGAACCCTGGCTTGAAGAGCCTCTCAACCATCTTTTCATCATTTCTTTTCTCTGAAAAATTTCTGAATTTTTTATTGACTCAAAATAAAAGTGATCCAAACTCAACAAAATTGATAGCAACTACTCCTACAAGTGTCTAGAGGCTATATCATGCATCAAAACTACTTTGGACCATATAAATTTGGCATGCAAGCTCAAGATCAAGGTCACCACAACAACAAAATTTTGAACAAAAACTAATTGGACCATTGGAGGAGTCACATACCGAAGAATGATCCCCCAAAACAGTTTTGCAAATGGAGCTTTGCACAAGGAGATCTAAAATGGCAGCAAGATGAGCTAGAACACGGGTTTGAGCAACGAGACTATTTTTTCTGGAGGAAGACGAAGTGGATGGGTGCTGGAATAAGTGAGGGGCCCACATGGGACCCACAAGGCAGGGGGTGTGCCCAGGGGGGTAGGCGCGCCCTCCACCCTTGTGGTCCACTTGTGCATCCCCTGGTGTGTTATCTATGCTAGAAATTCTCAAATATTCTATAAAAAATCATACTAAATTTTCACGGCATTTGGAGAACTTCTATTTTCGTGACATTTTTTATTGCACAGATAATTCAAAAAACAGACAAATAATACTATTTGATTTATTTATTCTAAATAACAGAAAGTAAAAAGTGGGTACAGAAAGTTATGCTTTCTAAATTCATCCATCTCATGCCCCTCAAAAGGAATCCATTAACAAGGTTGATCAAGTCTTATTAACAAACTTCTTCTGAATGACATAAAACCAGTGAATTTTCGAATAATCACTAGGTTACCTCAACGGGGATATGCATGTCCCCAAATATAATAATATCATATTTCTTTTTGACAGTAGGAAGAGGGAATTCAAAACCTCCAATAGCAATAGTTGAAATTTTTCCAATAGAATTGATGCTATTCACTTGAGGTTGTTTCTTCGGAAAGTGTACCGTATGCTCATTACCATTAACATGAAAAGTGACATTGCCCTTGTTGCAATCAATAACATCCTCTGCAGTGTTCAAAAAGGGTCTACCAAGGATGATCGACATATTGTCGTCCTCGGGAATATCAAGAACTACAAAGTCTGTTAAGATAGTAATGTCTGCAACCACAACAGGCACATCCTCACAAAAACTGATGGGCATAGTAGTTGATTTATCAGCCATTTGCAAGGAGATTTCAGTAGGTGTCAACTTATTCAATTCAAGTCTACGATGCAAAGAGAAAGGCATAACACTAACACCGGCTCCCAAAGCACATAAAGCAGTTTTAACATAGTTTCTTTTAATGGAGCATGTTATAGTTGGTATTCCTGGATCTCCAAGTTTCTTTGATATTCCACCCTTAAGAGTATAATTAGAAAGCATGGTGGAAATTTCAGCTTCCGGTATCGTTCTTTTATTTGTAACAACATCTTTCATATACTTGGCATAAGGAGACATTTTCAGAATATCATTCAAACACATACGCAAAAAGACAGGTATAAGCATTTCAACAAAGCGCTCAAAATCCTCATCAACCTTTTTCTTGGATGGTTTAGGAGGAAAGGGCATGGGTTTCTGAACCCATGGCTCTCTTTCTTTACCATGCTTCCTAGCAACGAAGTCTCTCTTATCATAACATTTATTCTTAGGATGTGGGTTGTCAAGATCAACAGTAGGTTCAATCTCCACATCTTTATCATTACTAGGTTGAGCATCAACATGAACATCATCATTAACATTATCACTAGGTTCATGCTCATTACTAGATTGTGTTTCAGCATCAGAAACCGAAATATCATTGGGATTCTCAGGGGTGTCTATAACAGGTTCACTAGAAGCATGCAAAGTCCTATCAATTTTCCTTTTCTTTTTATTAGAAGGACTAGGTGCATCGGTATTAATTCTCTAAGAATCCTGCTCAATTCTCTTAGGATGATCCTCAGGATACAAAGGTTCCTGGGTCATTTTACCACCTCTAGTCATAACTCTAACAGGATGATCACTGTTCTTACTATTCATCTCATTGAGCAAATCATCTTGTGCCTTAAGTACTTGTTCTACTTGAGTTTTTACCATAGAAGCATGTTTACTAATAAGCTTAAGATCATTAACAGTTCTACGCATGTAATCACCCAAGCGTTCAAGCATATAAGCATTTCATTTCAATTGTCTACTAACATAAGCATTGAAGTTTTCTTGTTTAACAAGAAAGTTATCAAACTCATCCAAGCATTGTCTAGGAGACTTATTATAAGGAATATCACCTTCATCAAATCTATAGAGAGAATTTACCTCTACTACCCGTGTCAGGGCATTGAGACCATGTATTTCTTCAATAGGTGGTAAACTCTTAACATCTTCAGCTTTAATACCTTTTTCTTTCATAGATTTCTTTGCCTCTTGCATATCTTCAGGATTGAGAAATAGAATACCTCTTTTATTCGGAGTTGGCTTAGGAGGTGGTTCGAGAAGAGTCCAAGCATTATCATTGCTCAATATATTATTCAATAGTTTTTCAGCTTGCTCAACAGTTCATTCACTGAGAACACAACCAACACAACTATCTAGGTGGTCCCTAGAAGCATTGATTAGTCCATTATAAAAGATATCAAGTATTTCATTTTTCTTGAGAGGATGATCAGGCAAAGCATTAAATAATTGAAGAAGCCTCCCCCAAGCTTGTGGGAGACTCTCTTCTTCAATTTGCACAAAGTTAATTATTTCCTGTAAAGCAACTTGTTTCTTATCAGCAGGAAAATATTTTTCAGAGAAGTAATAGATCATATCCTGGGGGCTACGCACACAACCAGGAGCAAGAGAATTAAACCATATCTTAACATCACCCTTTAATGAGAAAGGAAACAACTTAGGAATATAGTAATAGCGAATTTTTTCCTCATGGGCAAATAAGGTGGCTATATCATTCAATTTAGTAAGATGTGCCACAATGGTTTTAGATTAATAACCATGGAAAGGATTAGATTCAACCAAAGTAATTAACTCGGGATCGACAGAGAATTCATAATCCTTATCAGTAACAAAGATAGGTGAAGTAGCAAAGGATCATATTGCATTCTAGCATTCAAAGATTTTTCTTTCAGCTTAGCTAACAGTTTCTTAAGATCATCTCTATGATTGCAAGCAGAAAAAGTCTCTAGCAGTTTGTTCATCCATAATATAACCCTCATGTACCTTAGGCAATTCATATCCAGGGGAGAATCATAATCTTCAGTTTCAATAATATCATCAGCTTCGGTAATTTCATTCTCTCTAACCCTAGCAAGTTGTTCATCAATAAATTCACCTAGTGGCACAGTATTATCAAGCAAAGACGTAGTATCATCATAAGCATCATGCATAATAGAAGTGGCATCATCAATAACATGCGATATATCAGAATCAATAGCAGGTGTAGGTGTCGCAAGTTTACGTAAAACAGAAGGTGAATCAAGTGCAGAGCTAGATGGCAGTTCCTTACCTCCCTCGTAGTAAAGGGATAGATCTTGGTTTTGTTGTCTTTCATATTCCTCTAGTGATCAACAGATATAAGTCCCAAGTGACTCAAAGAATAGAGCTATGCTCCCTGGCAACAGTGCTAGAAAAAGGTCTTGATAACCCACAAGTATAGGGGATCGCAACAGTTTTCGAGGGTAGAGTATTCAACCCAAATTTATTGATTCGACACAAGGGGAGCCAAAGAATATTCTCAAGTATTAGCAGCTGAGTTGTCAATTCAACCACTCTAACATCCCAATTTTCAATTTGGATGTTATACATAGATCATCATATGCATATCATATTTTCATTTGCATTTGGTTGTGATCCTAGAAATATTAAGCAACTCAAGGACCCAAGGAGAGAGTTGGAGGTTTCACAGATTTTCATGTTTGAATTTATCTTCAAATTTGAAAAGAGGATCAATTTGATTTTAATATTTTCTCTCCAATTATTTCCAACAATAAAATAAATGAGAAAAGATAATATGACTTCTTCAACAAAAGAGAAATACTGGAGAAGAAAGTTTTAAAATCAAATTATTATTCTATTTGCTATTTATTTGAATTAGAGAAAAACATGCATTTTTTTAAATTGCATTTTAGTCTAGAGAAATGTTCATCTTGTTCTAAATATTAGGATTGGACGATGAAAATTGTTTCTGGTATTTTTAGAAAAAAAATTATATTTTATTAGGATTTTTCTTCCGTGGTGAAATTTATTTAAAAAAAACCTGGGCCGGCCCAGCCGCCGCCGGGCCACGCCCCAGCCGAGCGCCGCCGCCTTCCCACTATGCCACCGCCGGACTCTAGTAGGAGTCCGAGCCGGACTCGCCCGTCGCCGCGACCCCCTCCCCTCCTTAAAAGCCACGCCCCCGACCTCTCTCTCACCTCGCCCGCCATCGCCAGCGCCGCCGCCGCAACCGCCGCCCGCGCCGTCCGTTTCTCCGCGCTGCACCGCCGCCCCGCCTCGTCGTCGCCTCGCTGCCGACGCCCGTCACCGGAGCCGCCGGATCCCGCTGCCGACACCGTTGACCGGTAAGAACCGGTCGGTTCTTTTGGTTTTGTCGTTTTAGTTTTTAAATCAGTTTTTTTGTTTTTGTTTTTGTCTAATTAGTAAACGTTCACTGGTTAGATCGTTTTAACGAACGGTTTTCATTCGTTAGTCTCTGTTAGCGGACGTTCGTCCGATAGAATTTTATTTTATTTTAATTTCGGCCAGGGACCTATCTACGAATAGTTTTTTTTACATATTAGTCCCTAAACTTCAAACCTCCGCTACTTTTTGCTCGTTTTTCTAAATCCAGTGAAACCAACGCCAAAATCTTCCTCTTGTTCCCCTCTTTTTAGATAATCAACTTGAACATGATTTTGAAATTTTATATTTTGGTTTCAAGCAGATTTGATTTTGAACTCCTTTTGATCGTAGTTTGAGTTTCGTAGCTCCTTTTCGATTGATTCTTTTTGAAAGTCAAAGCTCTTCCTTGAACTTTTAGTTTGGATCTTTTCTTTCGGGTTTTACCTTTGCATCTAATGCTTGAGTGCTTATGTATGGTATTGTTTATTCACGATAGAGTTTCCGAAGTGCGAGGCTTGCTACTATGAATCACTAGAGGTTTTCGATCATCAGCAAGGCAATTAACACTTTGATCATATCCCTTATTACACAGTTTTTATGCATTAGTTTCTACCCCCAATCATTGCATGAGTAGGATTTTGACAACATGTGGGTAATTGGGAAGTAGTTCATGAGGTAGGAACCTATTGACTTTTATTCAAACCTGTAGCGACCCGACCTCAAACGGTCAAGTCTTTGTGCTTAAGTGTCATCCCTGGATCGATATGCTGACACACACAGTACTCAAGGATTTATAACAGAGGAAAATCACATGTATAAAGTAATGCAAAATATTATTACCTCAATCCAAATAGCCGAAGTAACAAGGTTGTGGATTACCATCAACACCAACGGCAAAGTTGAGTGCAGAAATCGTAACCCTAACGTATCACTTACTCGTCGTAAGATTTCCTGCAACATGAGACGTTGCAACCACAAAGGGTCAGTACATTGAATGTACTGGCAAATTCACACCATAGAGCAATGAGGAATAATAACTATCACTACATGCATATATGGCTGGTGGAAAAGCTCTATGGTTATAATGTTTTTGCGAAAAGCCAATTTTTCCCTACTGCAGAGGAATATATTTTATTTAACTACAAAGTTGGTTGAAAATATTGAGAAGGTTCCTCCAACTCAATCCCAAATTAACATTAATAACCCAATAAATTATTTAAGTAACGTGATGAGATCAATATGATAATCCAAGTACCAGATACTCAAGATGTCCATAACCGGGGACACGGCTAACCATGATTAGTTTGTACACTCTGCAGAGGTTTGCGCACTTTTCCCCATAAGACTCGATCTCCTCCGTTGGATTTCTCACACTACATGACGTTTGAGAAACGGATGACCAAGACACAGTCTTTCAGAAGCATTAACTCTATACTCCGGATAGACTATACCACCTACAACCCACTACCTGCTAGTCTATCTCTTAAAGAGCTTCACGCAACTTACTCAACTATGCTAGAGCCCATAATAGCTTGTGGCTGCACACGGAAGTTTCTAGCATGAATAATCTTATGATCCCTTTGAGCCTGGATGGCATTCCATAGGGTGATCACAAGGGTCCTCCGGGATACCCTTGGGCAAGCACTGGGTTCTCCAGGTGCCCGGGCAAACCACTGGGTACTCCAGGGTGCCCCAACCAATCCACCCAGATGTGTATTAAAGTATCCACCTTAAGTTAACCATTAAATAATAACTCTCACATCTGTCATGAATTCTCTCAAACCAATCCACGTCTACGAGCATAGCATAGCAATATGAGCATAACGTAAAAGTAACTCCCAGGGTTTGAATGCAGGGCAATAGGTTCCTACCTCATCAACTACTTCCCGATACCCACATGTTATCAAGTCCTAACCATGCAATGTTGAGGGTTGAAACTAATGCATAAAAACTGGGTATGAAAGGGATATGATCAAAGTGTGAACTTGCCTGCAATGTTGATGAAGATGATTCGCACTCATAACTCTTGATAGTTCTACTCGTCACGCTCTGTTCAATCTTTTGTAGGCAAGCAATAGTAACCACACATAAGCAATCACTCAACAGATCAGAAAGAACGAAGAAGACGATTCGGAAAACACCAAAACCAAGCAAATAACTCTTGCAACATAAGACAATTTCCAATAGTACCAAAATTATATGAATTTGGTCTTATCAGAAAGTTTAGGTCAAGAGCTTCGATTGGCAAAAAGAATCAACTCAAACGGAGCTACGAAACTCAAGTTACGATCAAACGAAGTTTGAATACAAATCTGATCTAATTCAAATTTTAAACTATCAAAAACAAGTTTGAGTTGGATTAATAGATAGCGGGGATTGTAACGAAGAAGTGGGCGTTGGTTTCATCTAATTTGGATGAACGAGTAAAAAATTATGTCTATTTGAAAAATCAGGGCCAAGTTGTTTTACGGAAGAAAAATAGGTACGGCTAAAAAAATCTAGGTCTAATGTATAAATACATAAACTAATTGATAATCTAATTATTCTATCGTACTAGTCTAGAAATAATTAAACTATGAAAGTATAAAAGAAAAAAAACAAAGAAAGATACCTTTATAAGGTAGAGAAAAGATGACTTCACAGAGAGAAGACAATTTCCAGAAGTCGCGCTGGAGAGGAGAAAAATATTTTTCTTAAATGAATCTAGTCAAACCAAAATATTGATTTAACCCAAATCGGATGATTTTTGGAGGCTCTATGGGTCTATATTTATAGATGGAAAAGAGGTTTAAGGGTCAAAGGCTAGGCAATGTGGGACTAAACATAGACGAAAATATACGAAACAGAGAAGAAAAAGCTAACGCCTCGCACGGGCCTAAAGGCTTCGGCCGGCCGCGCGCGTACACGGGCTGCAGTTTTTTTTTCTTTTTCAAAGTCTATTTTTTTCTAAAGTTTGTTTAACAAAACATTAATGAAAATTAAAAAACAAAAGAAAAATGGCCGGCCTGCTGCTATGCTACGCATGTGGGCGGCGGGTAGTTCTAGGCGCACGCGTAGTTTTTTTATTAGAAACAGAAAAGGAAAAACAGAATAACGAAAATAAATGTAAAGTTATATATAGGCATATTATATATCAAAATTTTCAGAAAAATATTTTCTACAATGTGGACATTTGTTTCAAGTCATATAAAATCGAGAAAAATTCAAATAATTCAAAGAGTGCTACTGCCCTACTAAAATCCAATAAAAACATTTTTAATATCAAAATAAATTTAAATTTATTTATCTCCAATTTTCTGATGTAGGGAATCATGTTACCCTATTTTCCATATATTTTATTTTTGGAGAAAAATACTTTGAATAAAACTCAAATAACTCCAAATTGAAAATAATTTCAAAAGGACTTTGAATTTAATTCTTTTTAAACTTCCAACTCATATTTCATATATTTTGAAGAAGTCATATTATCTTCTCTCGTGAAAATCATCGAGTTGCATGAAGTTAATGAATTGGAAATATTTCCGAATGAAATTCAAATCTTTTCGAAACTCTTTTCATTTAAATAAATGGAAGAAGTCATGTCATATTCTCTCCAGGGTTTTGTGGTGAAAAGAATTTGAATTCACGAAGATCATAAATGCAAAAATGAAAGTTTGGGAAAGTCATTTTATTCCTTCTCATTTAACTTTCAAAAAGTTTCAAATTTCACTCACTTTCCGTCAATCACTCAAACAATCAAATCTATCTATTTATATAACATTCCAAAATTTAGAATTTTGGGATGTTACAAAACCCTGGGAGTTCTACGTTATGCTTATACTGCTATGTTATGCTAGTAAACGTGGATTGGTTTGAGCGATGCCTGACAGATGTGACAGTTATTATTAATTAATGATTAAACTTAAGGTGGCTACTTTAATACACATCTGGGTGGATTGGTTGCGGGCACCTGGAGCAATCCAGTGTTGTCCTAGGATATCCCGGAGAACCCGTGTGATCATCCTATGGTTTGCCAGCCAGGCTCAAAGGGATCATAAGATTTTTCATGCTAGAAACTTCCGTGTGCAGCCACAAGCCATTATGGGCTCTAGCATAGTTGAGTAAGTTGTGTGACCTCTTTCAGTGGTAGGCTAGCAGATGTAGGGGATGTAGATGGTACTGTCTATCCAGAGTAAAGAGTTAATGCTTCTGAAAGACTGTGTCTCGGTCATCCGTTTCTCAAACATCATGTAGTGCGAGAAATTCAATGAAGGAGATCGAGTATTGTGGGGAAAAGTGTGCAAACCTCTGCAGAGTGTATAAACTAATCATGGTTAGCCGTGTCCCCAGTTATGGACATCTTGAGTATCTGGTACTTGAATTATTGGTTTGATCTCATCACTTTACTTAATTAATTTGTTGGGTTATAATTATTATTTTGGGATTGAGTTGGAGGAACCTTCTCAATAATTTTCAACCAACTTGGTAGTTAAATAAAATATATTCCTTTGTTGTAGGGAAAAATTAGCTTTATGCAAATGATAACCGTAGAGCCTCCACCAGCCATATATGGATGTAGTGGTAGTTGTTATTTGTTCATTGCCCTATAGTGTTATCTTGCCAACATATTCCACGTGCTGACCTACACAGGCTGCAACGTATAATGTTGCATAATTTTCAGACAAAGAGTAAGGTGCGCTAGGTCGTAGTCATGCACTCAGTTTTGTCGTGGAGTTGGATGGACTCTTCTACCTTCGAAGCTTCCGCTGTTATCGTATTTAGATGGACTTCAGCCATATTATTGTAATAAGTTCTCTTTTGAGACATTCGATGTAATAAGTGTGTAATTGAACTCTGTTATAAATCCTTGAGTACTGTGTGTGTCAGCAATACCGATCCAAGGGTGACACTTAAGCACAGAGACTTGACCATCTAAGGTCGGGTCGCTACAAGATGGTATCAGAGCACATGCTGATTGTAGGACGTGACCACTAGGATAAGCCATAGGACACTCTTCTCTACTCATTTCTGACTTCTCTCCATTTTCTACTCTATAGATGGCGGACCCGAGGAACAAGTTCACTCAACCAGATGAAGACACACCTTTTGGACGACACTTGAAGGAAGTCAACAGGTACCTGAGCATCGGATTACCAAGCTTCACCGGGACCTACACCGCCACCTTACCTGAAGAAGAGCGCTGGATGACTCGAGTTCATGTTCCAGTAAGGACATTCACGCCAGTTACAGAGCCCATAGAGTTTTCCTTTGATACACCAACCTGGGGTCTAGGAAATAGCATGGCCGCCCACATCGCCATTGGACGCATAGGCGAGGTCTACCACAAGGATCTTAAGGACACCATCTACCAGATATGTGGACGCCGAGATGAACAATGGGAGATGATTTGCACCAGGAAGGATAGATCCTTTGCAGCCTACATCCAGGAGTTAAATCAGCACATTCGTCGTCAGGAGAACTAGATGTGCGCCAGCATGATAGACATGAAGAAAGTGATGACCAGGAACATGGACCTAGAAGAGGAACTCAAGTCTACACGCGATGGATATGAAGAGGAAATAGCAGTACTGCTGGAGAAGAATGAAGACCTGAAGAAGAAGCTAGGAATATTCATGGGAGATCTCGAACTAGAGGAGGACAACTATCCTAAAGACTACATCATAATCGACAACACCGACTCCGACCCCGGTAGTGATGATGATTATGAAGACGAAGCTGGAGCAGATATCATGGAGTCATCCACCGATCAAAATTTCTAGTCGACCACCATATTATCAGTAGTAATCTCCCATGTATATAGTCATAGTCCGAGCATTTTGTAACGGTAGTTTAGATCAATTGTATGATCTTGGTCGAATTGAGTGATGTGAAATGAATGTGTTTGTCTCATGTGCATATGGGTAGTGATTTCTCGTTAGACCTCACTCTATTCTGCTCTCACCCCTCTAAACCTATTATATGCCTTCGAGACGTGACCCCGGATTTGTCTTGCCACCGGAGCTCACTCAGTTGATCCAACAACAGAATGCCTTGATGCAGTTGCTAGTCCAGAACCAAGGCAAAAACAACAACAACCCACCGCCACCACCTCCAGTTGACAACTTAGGGCCAGTTCTTTTGGGCAATTCTACCAGAATTGACCCCCTCCCCAGCTTCTCCCAGAATTGCCACTCCATTTTTCTTTAAAATTCCTAGCTAGTTAAGGTCTAATTAGTTAGGAATTGTAAAAAATATGGAGTGACAATTCTGGAAGAAGCTGGGGAGGGGGTCAATTCTGGGAGAATTGCCCAAAAGAACTGAACCTTAGCCCGTTTCCTAAGGTTGAATCCGCCGGTGTTCTCTAGTAGCACCGAGCCGATTGTGGTTGATGATTGGCTCCGCGGGATTGGAAGGGAGCTGACCACCGTAGGTTGGACAGATGCTGAGAAGGTGTTCTTTACCACACATCAACTGGATGGACCCGCAGCCTCATGGTGGAAGAATTACTCAGCCACTTTCCCCATAGCCAATGTCACTTGGGATCAGTTCCAGCAAGCATTCCGCACTACACACGTCTCAACCGGAGCTATGAGCATGAAGAAGTGTGAGTTTCACAACTTACGCTAGGGAAATCGTACCGTGGGGCAGTACGTGGATGAGTTCAGTAAGTTAGCTCGCTGTGCCTCAAATGATGCGGCAACAGATGCCGCGAAGCAGGAGAAGTTTATGGAATTGCTGAATGACGAGCTGAGTATGCAGTTAATGGTGGCAACATTTTCCAACTACTAGGAATTGGTATATAGGGCCCTAATGATTGAAGGCAAGCAACAACAGATAGAGAGATGCAAAAGGAAGTATGGACAGGGGAAGTACAACTCTGGAGCTCAGCAGAAGCCTCGTTTTACTCCAAACTCGGGAGGACATACCCAACATAATCATGGAAGCCACGCTCACAATGGAGGGAGTTCACATAACCACAATGGCCCCAATAATGGTAACGGGAATGGAGGAAACAACGGTCAGAAACGTTTCAGCCCCACTACACCCGCCAAGAAGGATCTAAATCACATTACTTGTTTCAAGTGCGGGAAGACTGGACACTACGCCACCGAGTGTCCTGAAGCAAAGAATGGAAATGGCAATGGAAGCTCAGGGAAGAAGCCAAACCCTTTCACCAGAGGTCAGGTGAACCACATCAACGTGGAGGAAGTTGAAGAGCAGCCTGACGCAGTGATTCGTAAGTTTTTGATTAAGTCATTTACCGCTCTCGTTCTTTTTGACACTGGTGCATCGCATTCATACATATCAAGGGGATTTGTGGACAAGTTTAAGTTGCCAACCTTAACCCTTAGGTCACCCATGTTAGTAAGCTCGCCAGGAGCAGAGTATATGGCCAGCTGATGGTGTGATCAGTTACCACTAACCATTGGTAGCCATGTTTTCCCCTCAGACCTAGTAATTTTGGAGTCACAAGGATTGGATATAATAATAGGCATGGATTGGCTATCAAAGTATGGAGGAAACATCGACTGTGCTAGTAAGTCGATACTACTCACCACCCCTGAGGGAAAGAGGATCAAGTATGTATCTAGGCATGCACCAAGGAGGACACAAGTAAATTCCCTCTGGGGAGTTGTTCAGGAGGAAGTGACAGTTGTGAAGGATTACCTTGATGTATTTCCAAAGGAATTACCAAGCATGCCACCAGATCGAGACATAGAATTTTTGATAGAGCTATTGCCTGGCACCGGACTAATATCAAAGAGACCGTATCGAATGCCCGCGAATGATCTGGAGGAAATTAAGAAACAGATTAAGGAGTTATTGGAGAAAGGTTATATATTCGACCAAGTTCATAACCGTGGGGAGCCCCAGTGCTCTTAGTTGAGAAAAAAGGATGTATCTTTGAGAATGGTTGTCGATTATCGTGCATTGAATGAGGTGACGATCAAGAACAAGTACCCACTACCGATGATCAATGATTTGTTCGACCAGCTGCAGGGAGCTAAAGTATTCTCCAAGATCGATCTTCGATCAGGATACAACCAGCTGAAGATTCGAGAACAAGATATACCCAAGACAGCCTTTACCACAAGATATGGGCTATATGAGTACATGGTCATGTCTTTTGGATTGACTAATGCCCTTCCTATTTTATGAGTATGATGAATAAGGTGTTCCTGGAGTTCTTGGATAAGATTGTTGTGATGTTCATTGATGACATATTGGTTTACTCGAAGAACGAAGAAGAACACAAGGAACATTTGCGCTTAGTTCTCGAGAGGCTCAGGGAACATCAGCTTTACGCCAAGTTCAACAAATGTGAGTTTTGGTTGAAGAATTTGGATTTCTTGGGCATGTTATATCAGGAGAAGATATATCAGTCGACCCTACCAAGGTCCAGTCTGTCACTGAGTGGTTGGCACCCACCTCCGTTGGAGAGATCCGCAGTTTTTTTAGACTCGCAGGATACTATAGGAGGTTCATTGAGAATTTTTCCAAGATTACGAAGCCCATGACAGAGTTGTTGAAGAAGGACACCAAATTCAAATGGACCGAGGAATGTGAGGCTAGTTTTCAGGAATTGTAGAAATGTTTGGTTACGGCCCCAGTGCTAATTCTTCCAGATGTACGAAAGGATTTCCAATTTTATTGCGACGCTTCTCGCCTAGGACTTGGAGGTGTACTTATGCAGGATGGAAGAGTTGGTTCATATGCCTCACGTCAGCTTCGACCTCATGAGTTGAATTATGCCACGCATGATTTGGAGTTAGCAGCCATAGTACATGCGCTCAAGACCTGGAGACATTTTCTTATTGGAAACTGTTGTGATGTATACACGGACCATAAGAGTTTGAAGTATATTTTCACACAGAAGGAGTTGAATCTCAGGCAGAGGAGATGGTTGGAGCTCATAAAGGATTATGATATGAAGCTACATTATCATCCAGGAAAGGCCAATGTTGTAGCAGATGCTTTGAGCTGCAAGAGTTATGTTAACAGTCTCGTAACCAGAGGATTATCGCAGGAGTTAGTCGATGATCTCAAGGAACTTCGTTTTGACATAGTTCCGAGAGGTTTTGTTGCAGCATTGGAGGTTCAGTCCATGTTATTGGGAAAGAATTCAAGAAGCCCAGAAGACTGGTAAGGAGATTGCAGAAATAAAGGAAAGGATGAGTAAAGGAAAAGCCAAGGGTTTTCGTGAGGACGTATGATACGTCCATTTTGCATCATGCTTTTATATCGATATTTATTGCATTATGGGCTGTTATTACACATTATGTCATAATACTTATGCCTATTCTCTCTTATTTTACAAGGTTTACATAAAGAGGGAGAATACCGGCAGCTGGGATTCTGGGCTGGAAAAGGAGCAAATATTAGAGACCTATTCTGCACAGCTCCAAAAGTCCTGAAACTTCATTGAATATGTTTTCAGAATATATAAAAAATACTGAGCGCAAGAAGTTCACCAGGAGGGCCACACCCTGCCCACGAGGGTGTGGGCGCGCCCTACCCCCCAGGGCGCGCCCCCCTACCTTGTGGGCCCCCTGGTGGCCCTCCAATGGCCACCTTCTTCTATATGGAGTCTTTCGATGAGGAAAAAATCATAAGCCATCTTCCTGGACGAGACTCCACCGCCACGAGGTGGAACCAATCTAGGGCTCTGGCGGAGCTGTTCTGCCGGGGAAACTTCCCTCCGGGAGTGGGAAATCATCGCCATCGTCATTACCAACGCTCCTCTCATTGGGAGAGGGCAATCTCCATCAACATCTTCACCAGCACCATCTCCTCTCAAAACCCTAGTTCATCTCTTGTATCCAATTCTTGTCTCCAAGTTCGGGATTGGTACCTATGGGTTGCTAGTAGTGTTAATTACTCCTTGTAGTTGCTACTAGTTGGTTTATTTGGTGGAAGATCATATGTTCAGATCCTATATGCACATTAATACCCCTCTGATTATGAACATGAATATGCTTTGTGAGTAGTTATGTTTGTTCCTGAGGACATGGGAGAAGTCTTGCTATTAGTAGTCATGTGAATTTGGTATTCGTTCGATATTTTGATGAGATGTATGTTGTCTCTCCTCTAGTGGTGTTATGTGAACATCAACTACATGACACTTCACCATTATTTGGGCCTAGAGGAAGGCATTGGGAAGTATTAAGTAGATAATGGGTTGCTAGAGTGACAGAAGCTTAAACGCTAGTTTATGCGTTGCTTCATAAGGGGCTGATTTGGATCCACATGTTTCATGTTATGGTTAGGTTTACCTTAATACTTTTGTTGTAGTTGCGAATGCTTGCAATAGAGGTTAATCATAAGTGGGATGCTTGTCCAAGTAAGGACAGCGCCCAAGCACTGGTCCACCCACATACCAAATTATCAAAGTACCGAACGCGAATCATGTGAACATGATGAAAACTATCTTGATGATATTCCCATGTGTCCTCGGGAGCGCTTTGCATCATATAAGAGTTTGTCCAGGCTTTTCCTTTGCTACAAAAAGGATTGGGCCACCTTGCTGCACTTTATTTACTTTTGTTACTTGTTGCTCGTTACCAATTATCTTATCACAAAACTATGTGTTACATATAATTTCAGTGCTTGCAGAGAATACCTTGCTGAAAACCACTTATCATTTCCTTCTGCTCCTTGTTGGGTTCGGCACTCTTACTTATCGAAAGGACTACGACAGATCCCCTATACTTGTGGGTCATCAAGACTCTTTTCTGGCGTCGTTTTCGGGGAGTGAAGCTCCTTTGGTAAGGAAAATTTATATAGTGTGCTGAAATTTACTATCACTTGTTACTATGGAAAGTAATCCTCTGAGGGGCTTGTTCGGGGTATCTTCACCCCGACCAGTAGAGCAAAGAGTTGCTCCTCAACCTACTGAACCTACTGAAAATGAAAATGTCTGCTTCGAAATTCCTTCGGGTATGTTAGAAAAACTGCTAGCTAATCCTTTTGTAGGAGATGGAACAAAGCATCCTGATGAGCACCTAAAATATGTGGATGAAGTTTGTGGATTATTTAAGCTTGCAAGTGTGCCCATAGATGTTATTAAAAATAAGGTCTTACCTTTATCTTTGAAGGGAGATACATCGACATGGTATAGGCTATGTGATGATACGGGGTCATGGAACTACAAATGATTGAAATTGGAATTTCATCAGAAGTTTTATCCTATGCATCTTGTTCATCGTGATCGCAATTATATATATAATTTCTAGCCTCGCGAAGGAGAAAGCATCGCTCAAGCTTGGGGGAAACTTAAATCAATGTTACATTCATGCCCCAATCATGAGCTCTCAAGAGAAATGATTATTCAAAATTTATATGCTCAGCTTTCTGATAACAATCGCACCATGATCGATACTTCTTGTGTTGGCTCTTTTATGACGAAGACTATTGAATTCAAATGGGATTTATTGGAAAGAATTAAACGCAATCTGAAGATTGGGACCTCGACAAAGGTAAGGAGTCAGGTATGACACCTAAGTTTGATTGTGTTAAATCTTTTATGGATACCGATGTTTTCCGTAAATTTAGCACTAAATATGGACTTGACTCTAAGATAGTAGCTTCTTTCTGTGAATCTTTTGCTACTCATGTTGATATCCCTAGGGAGAAGTGGTTTAAATATCATCCTCCCATAGAAGTAAAAGTAGCTGCACCTATTAAAGTTGAAGAAAAGACTATCACTTATAATGATCCTATCGTTCCTACTGCCTATGTTGAGAAACCACCTTTTCCTGTTAGGATAAAAGATCATGCTGAAGCTTCAACTGTGGTTCATAAAAGCAATATTAAAACTTATACACATCCTGAGCAAATTAAAGTTGAACTTGATATTGCTATTGTTAAAGATCTCTTGTCTGATAATATTGATGGGCATGTTATTCATTTCCTTGATGAGACTGCTAGAATTGCTAAGCCTTGTGCTAAAGATAAAAACAGACCTGTGGTAGGCATGCCTGTTATTTCTGTTAAAATAGGAGATCATTGTTATCATGGCTTATGTGATATGGGTGCTAGTGCTAGTGCAATACCTTATGACTTATACAAAGAAATTATGCATGATATTGCACCTGTTGAGATAGAAGATATTGATGTCACAATTAAACTTGCCAATAGAGATACTATTTCACCAATGGGAATTGTTAGAGATGTTGAAGTCTTGTGTGGGAAAACTAAATATCCTGCTGATTTTCTTGTTCTTGGTTCCCCACAAGATAGCTTTTGTCCCATTATATTTGGTAGACCCTTCTTGAACACAGTTAATGCTAAGATAGATTGCAAAAAGGATGTTGTTACTATTGGTTTAGGTGATATGTCTCATGAATTTAATTTCTCTATATTTCGTAGACAACACCGTGAAGAGGAATTGCCTAGTAAAGATGAAATTATTGGTCTTGCTTCTATTGTCGTGCCTCCTAGTGATCCTTTATAACAATATTTGCTAGACCATGAAAATGATATGTTTATGAATGAAAGAAGGGAAATAGATGAAGTATTCTTTAAACAGGAACCCATCCTGAAACACAATTTGCCTGTTGAAATCCTAGGGGATCCTCCTCCACCCAAGGGTGATCCCATGTTTGAGCTTAAACCTTTACCAGATACTCTTAAATATGCTTATCTTGATGAGAAAAAGATATATCCTGTTATTATTAGTGCTAACCTTTCAGAGCATGAAGAAGAAAGATTATTGAAAACTCTGAAGAAGCACCATGCTGCTATTGGATATACTCTCGATGATCTTAAGGGCATTAGTCCCACTCTGTGTCAACACAAAATAAATTTGGAGGAAGATGCCAAACCAGTTCGCGATCATCAACGACGGCTGAACTCTAAGATGAAGGAAGTGGTAAGAAAGGAAATACTAAAGCTTCTTGAGGCAGGTATAATTTATCCCGTTGCTGATAGTCAGTGGGTAAGTCTTGTCCATAGTGTCCCTAAGAAGGGAGGTATTACTGTCGTTCCTAATGATAAAGATGAGGTGATCCCGCAAAGAATTATTACAGGTTATAGGATGGTAATTGATTTCCGCAAATTAAATAAAGCTACTATTAAAGATCATTACCCCTTACCTTTTATCGATCAAATGCTAGAAAGATTATCCAAACATACATATTTTTGCTTTCTAGATGGTTATTCTGGTTTCTCTCAAATACCTGTGTCAGCCAATGATCAACCAAAGACTACTTTTACTTGCCCTTTCGGTACTTTTGCTTATAGACGTATGCCTTTTGGTTTATGTAATGCACTTGCTACCTTTCAAAGATGCATGATGGCTATATTCTCTGACTTTTGTGAAAAGATTTGTGAGGTTTTCATGGACGATTTTTCCGTCTATGGATCCTCTTTTGATGATTGCTTAAGCAACCTTGACCGAGTTTTGCAGAGATGTGAAGAAACTAATCTTGTATTGAATTGGGAAAAGTGCCACTTTATGGTTAATGAAGGTATTGTCTTGGGGCATAAAGTTTCTGAAAGAGGTATTGAAGTTGATAAAGCCAAGGTTGATGCTATTGAAAAGATGCCATGTCCCAAGGACATCAAAGGTATAAGAAGTTTCCTTGGTCATGCCGGTTTCTATAGGAGGTTCATTAAGGACTTCTCAAAAATTTCTCGGCCTCTGACTAATTTATTACAAAAAGATATACCATTTGTTTTTGATGATGATTGTGTAGAAGCATTTGAAGTACTTAAGAAAGCATTAATCTCTGCACCTATTGTTCAGCCACTTGATTGGAATTTACCCTTTGAAATTATGTGTGATGCTAGTGATTACACTGTAGGTGTTGTTCTAGGGCAAAGAGTTGATAAGAAATTAAACGTTATTCAATATGCTAGTAAAACTCTAGACAATGCTGAGAGAAATTATGCTACTACTGAAAAAGAATTTTTAGCAGTTGTATTTGCTTGTGATAAGTTCAGATCTTATATTGTTGATTCTAAAGTAACTATTCACATGGATCATGCTGCTATTAAATACCTTATGGAAAAGAAAGATGCTAAACCTAGACTTATTAGATGGGTTCTCTTGCTACAAGAATTTGATTTGCATATTATTGATAGGAAGGGAGCTGAGAACCCCGTCGTAGACAACTTGTCTAGGTTAGAAAATGTGCTTGATGACCCACTACCTATTGATGATAGCTTTCTTGATGAACAATTAAATGTCATAAATGCTTCTCACACTGCTCCATGGTATGCTGATTATGCTAATTACATTGTTGCTAAATTTATACCACCTAGTTTCACATACCAGCAAAAGAAAAAGTTCTTCTATGATTTGAGGCATTACTTTTGGGATGACCCACATCTTTATAAAGAACGAGTAGATGGTGTTATTAGATGTTGTGTACCTGAGCATGAATAGGAACAGATCCTACGCAAGTGTCACTCCGAGGCTTATGGAGGACACCATGCTGGAGATAGAACTGCACACAAGGTATTGCAATCCGGTTTTTATTGGCCTACTCTCTTCAAGGATCCCCGTAAGTTTGTCTTGTCTTGTGATGAATGTCAAAGAATTGGTAATATTAGTATACATCAAGAAATGCCTATGAATTATTCACTTGTTATTGAACCATTTGATGTTTGGGGCTTTGATTATATGGGACCTTTTCCTTCCTCTAATGGATATACACATATTTTAGTTGTGTTGATTACGTTACTAAGTGGGTAGAAGCTATTCCAACTAGTAGTGCTGATCATAACACCTCTATTAAGATGCTTAAAGAAGTTATTTTTCCAAGGTTTGGAGTCCCTAGATATTTAATGACCGATGGTGGTTCACATTTTATTCATGGTGCTTTTCATAAAATGCTTGCTAAATATGATGTTAATCATAGAATTGCATCCCCTTATCACCCATAGTCTAGTGGTCAAGTAGAATTGAGCAATAGAGAGCTCAAATTAATTTTGCAAAAGACTGTTAATAGATCTAGAAAGAATTGGTCCAAGAAACTTGATGATGCATTATGGGCCTATAGAACTGCATATAAAAATCCTATGGGTATGTCTCCGTATAAAATGGTTTATGGAAAAGCATGTCAGTTACCTCTCGAACTAGAACATAAGGCTTATTGGGCTATTAAAGAGCTCAACTATGATTTCAAACTTGCCGGTGAGAAGAGGTTATTTGACATTAGCTCACTTGATGAATGGAGAACCCAAGCCTACGAAAACGCCAAGTTGTTTAAAGAAAAAGTCAAAAGATGGCATGACAAAAGGATACAAAAGCGTGAGTTTAATGTAGGTGATTATGTATTGCTATACAACTCTCGTTTAAGATTTTTTGCAGGAAAACTTCTCTCTAAATGGGAAGGTCCTTACGTTATCGAGGAGGTCTACCGTTCCGGTGCCATAAAAATCAACAACTTCGAAGGCACAAATCCGAAGGTGGTGAACGGTCAAAGAATTAAACATTATATCTCAGGTAATCCTATAAATGTTGAAACCAATGTTATTGAAACCGTAACCCCGGAGGAATACATAAGGGACACTTTCCGGAACGTTTCAGACTCCGAAAAGGAATAGGTATGTGGTACGGTAAGTAAACCGACTCCAAAACAGTTTTTATGGCAATATTTCTCCGTTTTAGAATATTTAGAAAAATAGAAAAATAAGAAGTAGTACGGGAAGGACACGAGGCCTCCACGAGGGTGGAGGGCGCGCCCTACCCTACTGGGCGCGCCCCCTACCTCGTGGGTGCCTCGTGCGCTTTCCGAACTCCGTTTTCATACACGACATGTATTTTGGTCGGTAAAAATTCATTATATAACCTCCCGAAGGTTTTGACCATTGTATCATGCAAAAATCCTCTGTCTTTGTTTCGAGTT
This sequence comes from Triticum aestivum, assembly GCF_018294505.1. Lineage (NCBI taxonomy): Eukaryota > Viridiplantae > Streptophyta > Magnoliopsida > Poales > Poaceae > Triticum > Triticum aestivum. The sequence continues at coordinate 139,501,118 of NC_057797.1, read as the reverse complement.
GTCTCGCTGCAGATTAGAGCAACATGTCGTCCCAGGATTCAGAAGGAGAAAGCTATGTGGTTGATTACCTTGCAGATCCTAAGGTCTATGGGGATGTAGAGCATTGTGGTTGGACTACGGAAGAAGAAGAGGACTATGAACCCAAGGGAAGGGAGGAGACGAGCTCAGAAGAAGATGAAGTCCCATTACCTCAACCTGGGGACATGCATGTGGAGTTCAAAAAGTCAAGCCTATCGAATAGAGTAAAGAAACCTAAGATCAAGTGTATCCCTTTTCGTATCTTGCAGGAAAACAAACAAGAACTATGCAAAAAGATACTGAGCTTGGAGCAGGAGATCGACGACCTAAGGGACCAAAATTCTGTCCACAAGTGCAAATTAAGGAAGAAGCCTATGCCATCAATAAAACCATCACCTTCTTCACCAACAAAGAAGAATTGAGTATCTGGTATGGGCACTCCCCTTGGCAACTGCCAAGCTTGGGGGAGTGCCCCGGTATCGTATCACCATCACTTTTATCTTTACCTTTTTTCTTAGTTCGATCCTTTTGGTAATATCTTGATCTAGTAGAATAAAAGCTTTTAGTATGATCTAGTTGTGAGTTTTGCTTTATCATCCTTCTATGTAATCTAGTCCATGAGCTATATATAATAAAGATTAGTGTTGAGTCAAGGGCTTGATTATTTTGCCATGAGCTTGAGGGAATAAAATAAAAGATAAAGAATAAAAAGAAACAAAGAGATCATATGGATCTTATGGGGAGTAATGACTTCACATAGAAAGAGTATGATGAATAAAAGTTATTGAGAGTTGACAAACATAGTTTTGGTCATCGTTGCAATTAATAGGAAGTAATAAAGAAAGAGAGGTCTTCACATATAAATATACTATCGTGGACATCTTCTATGATTGTGAGCACTCATTAAAATATGACATGCTAAAGAGTTGACGCTGGACAAGGAAGACAACATAATGGGTTATGTTTCCTTGCATCTGAGATAAATTATATTGTCTTGGATCATCCAACATGATTGAGCTTGCCTTTCCCCCTCATGCTAGCCAAATTCTTTGCACCAAGTAGATATACTACTTGTGCTTCCAAACACCCTTAAACCAGTTTTGACATGAGAGTCCACCATACCTACCTATGGATTGAATAAGATCCTTCAAGTAAGTTGTCATCGGTGCAAGCAATAAAAATTGCTCTCTAAATATGTATGACTTATTAGTTTGGGAGAAAATAAAGTTTATACGATCGTGTGATATGGAAGAAATAAAAGCGACGGACTGCATAATAAAGGTCCATATCACAAGTGGCAATATAAAGTGACGTTCTTTCGCATTAAGATTTTGTGCATCCAACCATAAAAGCGCATGACAACCTCTGCTTCCCTTTGCGAAGGGCCTATCTTTTACTTTTATCTCCTACCTTGCATAAGAGTAATGGTGATCTTCACCCTTCCTTTTTACATTTTATCTTTTGGCAAGCACAACATGTTGGAAAGATCCTGGTATATATGGCTAATTGGATGTGAGTTTTCATGAACTATTATTATTGACATTACCCTTGAGGTAAAATGTTGGGAGGCAAAACTATAAGCCCCTATCTTTCTCTGTGTCCGATTAAAACTCCACACCCATAAGTATTGCATGAGCGTGAGCAATTGTGAAAGACTATATGATAGTTGAGTATGTGGACTTGCTGAAAAGCTCTTATGTTGACTCTTTCTTATGTTATGATAAATTGCAATTGCTCCAATGACTGAGATTATAGTTTGTTAGTTGTCAATGAAGTTTATGATTCATACTTGAAATTGTGATTGAATTATTACTCTAGCATAAGAGATCATATGACAATAATTATATAAGTTGTTGTTCTAAAAATGATCATGATGCCCTCATGTCTGTATTTTATTTTTATCGACACCTCTATCTCTAAACATGTGGACATATTTTTTGATTTCGGCTTTCGCTTGAGGAAAGCAAGGTCTAAGCTTGGGGGAGTTGATACGTCCATTTTGCATCATGCTTTTATATTGATATTTATTGCATTATGGGCTGTTATTACACATTATGTCACAATACTTATGTCTATTCTATCTTATTTTACAAGGTTTACATAAAGAGGGAGAATGCCGGCAGCTGGGATTCTGGGCTGGAAAAGGAGCAAATATTAAAGACCTATTTTGCACAGCTCCAAAAGTCCCGAAACTTCACGGAAGACGTTTTCAGAATATATAAAAAAATACTGAGCACAAGAAGTTCACCAGGGGGCCACACCCTGCCCACGAGGGTGGGGGGCGCGCCCTACCCCCCTGGGCGCGCCCCCTGCCTCGTGGGCCCCCTAGTGGCCCTCCGATGGCCATCTTCTGCTATATGGAGTCTTTTGGTGAGGAAAAAATTATAAGCCATCTTCCCGGACGAGACTCCGCCTCCACGAGGCGGAACCTTGACGGAACCAATCTAGGGCTCTGGCGGAGTTGTTCTGCTAGGGAAACTTCCCTCCGGGAGGGGGAAATCTGAAGGAAATATGCCCTAGAGGCAATAATAAAGTTATTATTTATTTCCTTGTTTCATGATAAATGTTTATTATTCATGCTAGAATTGTATTAACTTGAAACATAATACATGTGTGAATACATAGACAAACAGAGTGTCACTAGTATGCCTCTACCTGACTAGCTCGTTAATCAAAGATGGTTATGTTTCCTAACCATAGACAAAGAGTTGCTATTTGATTAACGGGATCACATCATTAGGAGAATGATGTGATTGACTTGACCCATTCCGTTAGCTTAGCACTCGATCGTTTAATATGTTGCTATTGCTTTCTTCATGACTTATATGTGTTCCTATGACTATGAGATTATGCAACTCCCGTTTATCGGAGGAACACTTTGTGTGCTACCAAACGTCACAACGTAACTGGGTGATTATAAAGGAGCTCTACAGGTGTCTCCAAAGGTACATGTTGGGTTGGCGTATTTCAAGATTAGGATTTGTCACTCCGATTGTCGGAGAGGTATCTCTGGGCCCTCTCGGCAATGCACATCACCTAAGCCTTGCAAGCATTGCAACTAATGAGTTAGTTGCGAGATGATGTATTACAAAATGAGTAAAGAGACTTGCCGATAACGATATTGAACTAGGTATTGAGATACCGACGATCGAATCTCGGGCAAGTAACATACCGATGACAAAGGGAACAACGTATGTTGTTATGCGGTCTGACCGATAAAGATTCGTAGAATATGTAGGAGCCAATATGAGCATCCAGGTTCCGCTATTGGTTATTCACCAGAGACGTGTCTCGGTCATGTCTACATTGTTCTCGAACCCGTAGGGTCCGCACGCTTAAGGTTTCGATGACAGTTATATTATGAGTTTATGAGTTTTGATGTACCGAAGGAGTTCGGAGTCCCGGATGAGAACGGGGACATGACGAGGAGACTCGAAATGGTCGAGACGTAAAGATCGATATATTGGACGACTATATTCGGACATCGGAAAAGTTCCGAGTGGTGCGGGTATTTTTCGGAGTACCGGGGAGTTACGAGAATACGGGAGAAGAAGTATATGGGCCTTATTGGGCTTTAGGGGAGAGGGAGAGGCAGGCCGCGCGCCCCCCAAGGCCTAGTACGAATTGACTAGGGGGAGGGGCTGCGCCCCCTCCTTCCTACTCTTCCCTCTTCCCCTTCCTTGTCTCCTACTCCTACCACATGGAAGGACTCCTAGTTGGACTAGGAAAGGGGGAATCCTACTCCCGGTGGGAGTAGGACTCCCCTAGGGCGCGCCATAGAGAGGGCCGGCCCTCCCCTCCTGCACTCCTTTATATACGGGGGCAGGGGGCACCCCATAGATACAAGTTGATCCACGTGATCGTTTTCTTAGCCGTGTGCGGTGCCCCCTTCCACCATAATCCTCGATAATATTGTAGCAGTGCTTAGGCGAAGCCCTATGACGGTAGAACATCAAGATCGTCACCACGCCGTCGTGCTGACGGAACTCTTCCCCGACACTTTGCTGGATCGGAGTCCGGGGATCGTCATCGAGCTGAACGTGTGCTAAAACTCGGAGGTGCCGTAGTTTCGGTGCTTGATCGGTTGGGCCGTGAAGACGTACGACTACATCAATCGCGTTGTGCTAACGCTTCCGCTGTCGGTCTACAAGGGTACGTAGATCACACTCTCCCCTCTCGTTGCTATGCATCACCATGATCTTGCGTGTGCGTAGGATTTTTTTTGAAATTACTACGTTCCCCAACAGTGGCATTCGAGCCTAGGTTTTATGCGTAGATGTCATATGCACGAGTAGAACACAAGTGAGTTGTGGGCGATATAAGTCATACTGCTTACCAGCATGTCATACTTTGGTTCGGCGGTATTGTTGGATGAAGCGGCCTGGACCGACATTACGCGTACGCTTATGCGAGACTGGTTCTACTGATGTGCTTTGCACACAGGTGGCTGACGGGTGTCAGTTTCTCCAACTTTAGTTGAACCGAGTGTGGCTACGCCCGGTCCTTGCAAAGGTTAAAACAGCACCAACTTGACAAACTATCGTTGTGGTTTTTTTGATGCGTAGGTAAGAACGGTTCTTGCTAAGCCCGTAGCAGCCACGTAAAACTTGCAACAACAAAGTAGAGGATGTCTAACTTGTTTTTGCAGGGCATGTTGTGATGTGATATGGTCAAGACGTGATGAAATATAAGTTGTTGTATGAGATGATCATGTTTTGTTGAAGTTATCGGCAACTGGCAAAATCCTTATGGTTATCTCTCTATTGCATAAGATGCAAGCGCCCAATAATTACTTTACTTTATCGCTATGCGATAGCAATAGTTGCAAGAGCAATTGTTGGCGAGACGACCACATGACGACACATTGATATAGATCAAGATGATGGAGATCATGGTGTCATGCCGGTGACGATAGAGATCATGACAGTACTTTGGAGATGGAAATCAAAGGCACAAGATGATGATGGCCATATCATGTCACATATTTTGATTGCATATGATGTTTATCTTTTATACATCTTATTTTGCTTAGTTTGACGGTAGCATTTTAAGATGATCTCTCACTAATTATCAAGAAGTGTTCTCCCTGAGTATGCACCGTTGCGAAAGTTCTTCGTGCTGAGACACCACGTGATGATCGGGTGTGATAGGCTCTACGTTCAAATACAACGGGTGCAAAACAGTTGCACACGCGGAATACTCAGGTTAAACTTGACGAGCCTAGCATATACAGATATTGCCTCGAAACACGGAGACCGAAAGGGCGAACGTGAATCATATAGTAGATATGATCAACATAGTGATGTTCACCATTGAAAACTACTCCATCTCACGTGATGATCGGACATGGTTTAGTTGATTTGGATCACGTGATCACTTAGATGACTAGAGAGATGTCTGTCTAAGTGGGAGTTCTTAAGTAATATGATTAATTGAACTTAAATTTATCATGAACTTAGTCCTGGTAGTATTTTGCAAATCATGTTGTAGATCAATAGCTCGCGTTGTTGCTTCCCTGTGTTTATTTTGATATGTTCCTGGAGAAAATTGTGTTGAAAGATGTTAGTAGCAATGATGCAGATTGGATCCGTGATCTGAGGTTTATCCTCATTGCTGCACAGAGGAATTATGTCCTTGATGCACCGCTAGGTGACAGACCTATTGCAGGAGCAGATGCTGACGTTATGAACGTTTGGCTAGCTAAATATGATGACTAATTGATAGTTTAGTGCACCATCCTTAACGGCTTAGAATCGGGACTTCAAAGACGTTTTGAACGTCATGGACCATATGAGATGTTCCAGGAGTTGAAGTTAATATTTCAAGCAAATACCCGAGTTGAGAGAAATGAAGTCTCCAACAAGTTCTATAGCTAAAAGATGGAGGAGAATCGCTCAACTAGTAAGCATGTGCTCAGATTGTCTGGGTACTACAATCGCTTGAATCAAGTGGGAGTTAATCTTCCAGATAAGATAGTGATTGACAGAATTCTCTAGTCACCATCACCAAGTTAGTAGAACTTCATGATGAACTATAGTATGCAAGGGATGACGAAAACGAATCCCGAGCTTTTCATGATGATGAAATCGATGAAGGTAGAAATCAAGAAAGAGCATCAAGTGTTGGTGGTTGACAAGATCACTAGTTTCAAGAAAAGGGCAAAGGGAAAAGGGGAACTTCAAGAAAAACAGCAAGCAAGTTGCTGCTCATGTGAAGAAGCCCAAGTCTGGTCCTAAGCCTGAGACTAAGTGCTTCTACTACAAAGGGACTGGTCACTGGAAGCGGAACTACCCCAAGTGATTGGCGGATAAGAAGGATGGCAAAGTGAACATAAGTATATTTGATATACATGTTATTGATGTGTACTTTACTAGTGTTTATAGCATACCCTCAGTATTTGATGCTAGTTCAGTTGCTAAGAGTAGTAACTCGAAACGGGAGTTGCAGAATGAACAGAGACTAGTTAAGGGTGAAGTGACGATGTGTGTTGGAAGTGGTTCCAAGATTGATATGATCATCATCACACACTCCCTATACTTTCGGGATTAGTGTTGAACCTAAATAAGTGTTATTTGGTGTTTGCATTGAGCATGAATATGATTTGATCATGTTTATTGTAATACGGTTATTCATTTAAGTAAAAGAATAAATTGTTGTCTTTTACATGAATAAAACCTTATATGGTTACACACCCAATGAAAATAGTTCATTGGATCTCGATCGTAGTGATACACATATTCATAATATTGAAACCAAAAGATGCGAAGTTAATAATGATAGTGCAACTTATTTGTGGCACTGCCGTTTAGGTCATATTGGTGTAAAGCGCATGAAGAAACTCCATGCTGATGGGATTTTGGAATCACTTGATTATGAATCACTTGGTGCTTGCGAACCATGCCTTATGGGCAAGATGACTAAAGACTCCATTCTCCGAAACAATGGAGCGAGCAACTGACTTATTGGAAATAATACATACTGATGTATGCGACCCGATGAGTGTTGAAGCTCGCGGCGGGTATCGTTATTTTCTGACCTTCACATATGATTTGAGCAGATATGGGTATATCTGCTTGATGAAACATAAGTCTGAAACATTTGAAAAGTTCAAAGAATTTCAGAGTGAAGTGGAAAATCATCGTAACAAGAAAAATAAGGTTTCTATGATCTGATCGCGGAGACAAATATTTGAGTTACGAGTTTGGTCTTCAATTAAAACCATGTGGAATAGTTTCACAAATTCATGCCACCTGGAACACCACAACATAATAGTGTGTTCGAACGTCATAACCGTACTTTATTGGATATAGTGCAATCTATGATGTTTCTTACCGATTTACCACTATAGTTTTGGGGTTATGCATTAGAGACAGCTGCATTCACGAAAAAAAGGGCACCATCTAAATCTGTTGAGACGACACTATATGAACTGTGGTTTGGCAAGAAACCAAAGTTGTCGTTTCTTAAAGTTTGGGGTTGCAATGCTTATAAGGAAAAGTTTCATCCTGATAAGCTCAAACCCAAATTGGAGAAATGTGTCTTCATAGGATACCCAAAGAAGACAGTTGGGTACACCTTCTATCATAGATCCGAAGGCAAGACATTCGTTGCTAAGAATGGATCCTTTCTAGAGAAGGAGTTTCTCTCGAAAGAAGTGAGTGGGAGGAAAGTAGAACTTGATGAGGTAACTATACCTGCTCCCTTATTGGAAAGTAGTTCATCACAGAAATCTGTTCCTGTGACTACTACACCGATTAGTGAGGAAGCTAATGATGATGATCATGTAACTTCAGATCAAGTTACTACCGAACCTCGTAGGTAAACCAGAGTGAGATCCGCACCAGAGTGGTACGGTAATCCTGTTCTGGAGGTCATGTTACTTGACCATGACGAGCCTACGAACTATGAAGAAGCGATGGTGAACCCTGTCGGTGTACTAGAATAGGGGTACCCTAGTACCCCGAACTTGTGCACGGGCAGTTGCAGCACCCCGTGGCAAGGCTTGCCGGGCGAACGGCAAGATCCTCCAAGGTTTCCTTGGAGCCATTCAAGAACAAAGTATTTAAGCTCAGGAGACAAGGCCCCGGCAAGAGGAGCTTGCCGGGAAGGCCAACCAGGACACTCCAAGGAACTTGCCACGATGCGCCTCGCGCTCCAGCAAGGCAACAAGGCCCCGGCAAGAGGAGCTTGCCGGGAAGACCAACCAAGGTACCTCGAGGACCGGTGAGCGACAAGCTTCCGGACCCGACAAGATAACAACAGCGGCAAGGCGCTTGCCGCGGCAGGCGATCACTCTGTGCCGACGCTCCAGTGCATCCACCAATGTGTCGCTCTGGGGGCCTCTCCAGGCGCGCGTGGCGGGAGGCTGTGCAGCCAACGGTGCATAGTGGCATGCGAAGCTGACAAGATCGCCATCGTGGCGAACGGTGGCACCCCTAACGGTCCTTTTCTGCACTGTTTGGGCGACTCAGACGGGCCTTAAATGCCCTTGTCCCCTGCCGTCAGGGTTAGGTAGGGTGCACTGTACAAGTAACTGTACCAACCACCCCACTTTTTACATTTGTACCCTTCTCTGCATTGCCACCTGTCGGTGACCCCTTTAGCGTATAAAAGGAGGCCCATGCGCAACGTAGAGAGGGTTCGGTTCGACTCATTCCTAACCCAGAAAGACACTACGCTCTCTCTCTAGAGCAAGAACAGAATAGAACCAGACAAGCAGCAGTAGGAGTGTTATCTCTCCGGAGAGCTCCGAAGCTAGGTAAACTGCTCGTGCGCTTCGCCTCGATCTGCTCTTCGTGCGATCTCCGCCCCCCGCCGAACCGAAAGGGGCCCGGTCCGCCGGCCCCATAGGTGTTCGAGGATCAGTTTCCCCGACATCTTTGGCGCGCCAGGTAGGGGGCGTCGAGATTGTGTGAACCTGATCCGGCGTTCACACGAGCTAGATCTTCATTCCCTTCATCAACATGCCACCGAAGAAGAAGACTTCAGCGTCAGCCGCTCCGTCCACGTCACTTCCGCCACCGTTGGAGCAAACGGGTGGTGGAATGGACGCCGGCGGAAGAATGGACGTCGACGAGGAAGCTTATGATGCTGCCAGGTCCAAAGACAAGGCTGCACAAACCTCGGCGACTGTACATGTTCCGCGCCACTCTCAGGAGGCGCAAGATCAACAGCGTCATGGCACTCGCAGTGCCATACGCGTTATAGGCCAAGACCAAGCTGGTGGATCTCGGGGCGCTCAAGACCAGCATGCACGCCAGCATGTTGGCACGAGCGGGGCACGGTCGCCTGGACGGGATACTGCTCCTTCTAACATAGTTAGAAGTTCGAGCACGTCCCGCTCCTCGCGCCATCCGCCCCTGCCACCCACCACTCCAGCAGAAGCTTTGGCGCGAGCTCAACTTCTCCTAGATTACCCTCCGACGTCAGACAAGATCGACGAATGGAGGGCCACCATTCATAGTCTCATCGGCTACGCCAACGGCGACACTCCACGGCGGCCGAGCGCGTCGCCGCCGCGGCAGGGTTGCCGGGCGCGAGCCGGTGGCGACGAAACGGGTGGAGGTGCAACTACCATGCAATCACCACCCCGAAGGCCAAGATCGCCGACTCGCCGGATCCACCTTGACAGCGACTCCACCGCATCTTCGGATCCACGAGCTCGTCGCGATCAGCGCCAAGTTCTTCATGATCGACAACAAGAAGACGCTCGAACTCGCATCGAGCGCCGAAGAGAAGCGTGACGTCAATCCGACAAGCGCCCTGGGCCCTCTGTTGACATGCATGCGCCAGGGGAACCAGGCGATTTGCCGTACGCGGTAGGTTGCCCTGTGTTCACTCGTGAGCTGCGGCAAGTCTAGTGGCCCAGCACGAAGAACTTCAGGCCAGACGTACCGGAGAAGTACGACGGCAAGACGCATCCGTCAGAGTTCCTCAGCATCTACACCATCGCGGTGCAGGCTACCGGGGGACGGGATGACAAGATCCTTGCCAACTACTTCCCGCTGGTGCTCAAGCCCAACGTCAGATATTGGCTTATGCACTTGCCGGACAACTCAATATCCTCTTGGGCTGATTTATGCCATCAATTCGTCGGCGCCTTCACAGGCGGACACAAGCCTCATGGCCAGGAGAGTGATCTTCATCTGCTCGCCCAGAAGGAAGGAGAGCCCCTGCGCAAGTACATTCAGAGATTCAGCAGTGTGCAGCACAACATCCCAGACGTCCACCCTGCCGCGGTGATCAGCGCGTTCCATCAGAACGTGCGGAACCGCAGGATGCGGGAGGAAATGGCGATGTGCAAGATCAGGGACGTCAGTGAGTTATATGCACTGGCCGACAAGTGTGCACGTGCTGAGGAAGGGAGGAGACTCCCCGGAGAGAATGTAGGAGCGGGAGGATCTGACAGTGAAGATGCTGCCCCGTCAAGGAAAAACCGGCGGCGGAACAACAGAAGGAGGAAAGGCAAAGAGGTGCTAGTTGTTGAGCAGTCCGGCAACGGTGGTGGCGCCAAGGAAGCCAAAGCTGGTGACTCCGGCAAGGAGGTTGCCGCGGAGGTGGCGGTCGCCGACAAGCAGGACGGCACCAACAAGCAGTATTGCAAGATCCACCGCACCAAGGGCCATGATCTCCAGAACTGTAAGAAAGTCGAGCAGCTTGTTGAGCAACAGAAAGCTGAATACGAGCGGCGCGACAAGGAGAAGGCCCAGGAAGGTGCTGGGGGATCCGGCAAGAAACGTCCCGGCCGAGGAGGACGCCGCGGCAAGGCCAAGCAGCGGCAAGGAGACAGACCTCCCCGCGGCCGCGACAAGGATGAAGATGACAACGACGATGAAGACATGGATGACGAGGAGACTGATGAGCAGGAGTTCCAGAAAGCCACAGAGGTCCTGTGCGTTGACGGTGGTGCTTCTCTGCATACCTCGCACCGTCAGCTCAAGCAGTGGGTGCGGGAAGTTAATGCAGCAGAACCACCCGTCGAGTCACGCAAGCCTCTGAAATGGTCCGGCACGCCTATCATCTTTGATATTGAGGACCACCCGGATCGCATAACTGCGGTCGGGTGCTTGCCGATGTTGGTTTCACCAACAATCCGCAACCTCAAGGTCACTAAGATGCTAGTTGACGGCGGGGCCGGCTTGAACCTGATCTCCTCCGCGGTGCTCCAGAAACTCCAGATCCCTGACAGCGAGCTCGAAGAGACCGGTACATTTCAAGGAATCAACCCGGGAAGGAGCAAGCCGAAGGGAAAGATCACATTGCCGGTAACATTTGGCAGCGAACTGAACTTCAGGTCTGAGAGGGTCACATTTGATGTTGCTGACTTTCCATTACCTTACAATGGAATCCTTGGCCGTTCGGCACTCGCCAAGTTCATGGCAGCCTCTCACTATGCGTACAACGTACTGAAAATGCCAGGCCCGATAAGTGTCATCTATGTCCCTGGCGACAAGAAGGATGCTCTTATCTGCGTCGACAAGATCTACCGGGAAGCAGCAGCCGCAGCAGAACGCGAGACACTTGCCGCTGAAGCTCCCGGGGGCAAGAAGAAGACCAAGTCCGGCAAGAGCTCTGATGGCAAGCGCACCTCTTCGGAGTGCTGCGCTACCGTCGAGGACGCACCATCGAGCTCCACCGGCAAGTGTAAGAAGGCAATGGCAGCTCCACCTGAGACCAAGAAGGTGTCCGCCAAGGAGGATGGCGCTGGTGGTACCTTCACCATCAGCGCCACTCTTGACCCTAAATAGGAAAGCGCGCTTGTTGCTTTCCTGCGGGCGAATGTCGACGTGTTTGCATGGCAATCGTCTGATATCCCCGGTGTTCCCAGGAAAGTAATTGAGCACCACCTTGCCGTCTGTCCTCATGCGCGGCCCGTCAAGCAGAGAGTCAGGAAGCAGGCAGTGGAGCGCCAAGAATTCATCGCAGAAGAAATCAAGAAGTTGGAAGCAGCAGGCCTTGTCAGAGGAGTGCTCCATCCCACGTGGTTGGCCAATCCTGTTGTTGTGCGCAAGGCTAACGGGAAATGGAGACTTTGTATTGACTTCACTGATGTTAATAAAGCTTGTCCCAAAGACCCATTTCCCTTGCCGCGCATTGACCAGATTGTTGACTCCACAGCCGGATGTGATTTGCTTTCATTTCTTGATGCATACTCAGGATACCATCAGATCTTCATGGCAGAAGAGGATGAAGAGAAAACCGCATTTATCACCCCGTGTGGCACGTACTGCTTCGTACGGATGCCTTTCGGTTTGAAGAATGCTGGTTCAACATTCGCAAGGGTAGTCCACCACGCTTTTGAGCCGCAAATGCACAGAAATGTGGAAGCTTACATGGATGACATAGTGGTCAAGAGCAAGAACAGGGCGACCCTGATTCAAGATTTAGACGAGACATTTGCAAATCTGCGCAAGATCAACCTCAAGCTTAACCCCGAGAAGTGCGTGTTTGGAGTCCCTTCCGGCAAGCTTCTCGGGTTCTTCGTGTCTCAGCGGGGAATTGAAGCCAATCCCGACAAGATCAAGGCCATTGAGCAGATCGAAGCACCAAAGCGCGTCAAGGATGTACGAAGGCTTGCCGGTTGCGTGGCTGCTCTCAGCAGGTTTATCTCTAGATCTGCTGAGCGCGCCCTGCCATTTTTCAAAATTTTGAAAAAGGCAGGTCCAATGAAATGGACTCCGGAGGCGGAGGCTGCGCTGCAGGACTTGAAGAGATACCTGTCCTCCACTCCAACACTTGTCGCACCTAAGCCGCAAGAGAAGTTGCTGCTGTATATAGCGGCAACCAATCAAGTGGTTAGTGCTGCGTTAGTGGCGGAGAGAGAGGCAGATGATGAGCCAGCAACCACGGCAGATGCATCCAGCGACAAGCAGGGGGCTTCGCCGACAAGCTCTGGTCCCGACAAAGATGGATCTGCGCAGGAGCATGATAAGATGCAGAAGAGAATGGTGCAGCGTCCAGTTTACTTTGTCAGTTCCCTTCTGCAGGGGGCTAGATCAAGGTACTCTGGTGTGCAGAAGTTGCTTTTCGGCCTCCTCATGGCCTCGAGAAAGCTGCGCCATTACTTCCAAGCACATGAAATCACAGTCGTCACTCGCTTTCCGCTGAAGAGGATACTGCAAAATCCAGAAGCAACAGGCAGGATTGTCGAGTGGGCGCTGGAACTGTCAAGCTTTGGCCTCAAGTTTGAGAGCACTTCAACTATCCAAAGCAGAGCATTGGCAGAGTTCATAGCAGAGTGGACGCCAACCCCAGATGAAGAAATTCCAGAGACGAGCATCCCCGTCAAAGAGGCAAGCAGAGAGTGGCTGATGTACTTTGATGGTGCCTTCTCGCTGCAAGGCGCTGGTGCGGGCGTGCTGCTTGTCGCACCCACCGGAGAGCACCTCAAGTACGTAGTCCAGATGCACTTTCCCAAGGAGCAAGCAACCAACAATACTGCAGAGTATGAAGGATTGCTTGCCGGTCTCAGAATCGCAGCAGACCTTGGGATCAAGAAGCTCATTGTCAGGGGTGACTCACAGCTTGTCGTCCGCCAAGTGAACAAGAACTACCAGAGTCCATTGATGGAAGCATATGTTGATGAAGTGAGGAAGCTAGAAGAGCACTTTGACGGCCTACAGATGGAACATATCCCGAGAGCTCAGAATGACATTGCTGATGGCCTGTCAAAGTGCGCCGCACTAAAGTTACCTGTGGAACCAGGGATCTTTGTGCTCAAGTTGACTCAACCATCCGTAACACCCTCAACTGGACAAAGCAAGAAGAGGAAGTTGGTTTCTGGCGACTACTTTCCGGCAGAGCTCCCCGAAGCCGCCGCCAAGAAAGTCCCCAAGATCAACACCAAGAATGCTGAGGGGCAGTCTGCTCCGGCAAACCTTATGGTTTGTTCCGTTGAAGCAGACGCTCCCGACAAGTTTTGCTCCGGCAAGCTTGCCGGGGAACATCAAGCTCCGGCAGGGCCGCAAGTCCTTGCCGTAGAAGCGGATGTTCCCGCAGCAGCAGATGTGCCTTTAGTCCTTGTTGTCGAGCCACAAGCTCCAGCATGGGCACAGCAGATTGTCCATTTCCTTCAGACAGGAGAACTTCCCGAAGAGCAAGAAGAAGCGGAAAGAGTAGCCCGGCAGTCAAGTATGTACCAGTTTGTCGATAGCATACTGTACAGAAGAAGACTCAACGGTGTGAAATTGAAGTGTATTTGCCGGGAAGATGGACAAAAGCTGTTGGCAGAGATACATGGAGGCATATGTGGCCACCACATAGGCGCAAGGGCACTTGCCGGCAAAGCTTTCCGGCAAGGCTTCTTTTGGCCGACAGCCCTCCAGGATGCAACTGCACAAGTAACCAAGTGTGAAGCGTGCCAGTTCCACTCCAAACAGATACACCAGCCAGCTCAAACTCTCCAGACGATCCCTTTATCCTGGCCATTTTCGGTCTGGGGGCTCGATATCCTCGGCCCTTTCCCCCGAGCTGTCGGGGGCTTTGAGTACTTGTACGTCGCAATCGACAAGTTCACAAAGTGGCCGGAAGTGCAGCCAGTGAGGAAGGTGACAGCACAGTCAGCAGTCAAGTTCTTCAGGTCAATTGTTTGCCGTTTCGGGATCCCTAACAGGATCATCACCGACAACGGCACGCAATTCACGAGCCGCACCTTCATGCAGTACGTCCAAGACCTTGGCGCCAAGGTCTGCTTCGCTTCTGTTGCTCATCCGAGAAGCAACGGTCAAGCAGAGAGGGCAAATGCTGAAGTGCTGCGCGGGCTCAAGACCAGAACTTTCGACAGGCTGCGCAAGTGCGGAAGAAACTGGATCGAGGAGCTGCCGGTGGTTCTTTGGTCGATCAGAACGACGCCAAATCGAGCCACTGGCCAGACACCTTTCGCTCTAGTCTATGGAGCAGAGGCAGTTCTCCCCACGGAACTCGTATACGGATCGCCTCGAGTGCTCGCTTATGATGAGCTTGAGCAAGAACAGCTGCGACAAGACGACGCGTTGTTCCTTGAGGAAGATCGTCTTCGGGCTGCTGTACGAGCTGCTCGATACCAGCAAGCTTTGCGCCGCTACCATAGCCGCAAAGTTAAGGCCAGAAGCTTCGAGGAAGGCGACCTTGTTCTTCGGCGCGTTCAGTCCGCCAAGAATTCCAACAAGTTGACGCCAAAGTGGGAAGGCCCTTATCGGGTGAGACGAGTCACAAGGCCCGGCGTTGTCCGCCTTGAGACCGAAGATGGCATTCCGGTGAGCAACTCCTGGAACATAGAACATCTTCGTAAATTTTTCCCGTAGGGCGCGGTTGCTGGAACCCCGTTCTGGCAACCACCTTTTGTACAAGTCTTGCCGCTGTTGCATATAATCCTTTGTACAAAGCCAGGCGCAGATCCCGTGCATAAAAGGAACCCCATGTGCTCCGCACAACTTGTCCATTTCATGCATTAGTTTCTTTCTCGCATGCGTTATCTGACA
Organism: Triticum aestivum; assembly: GCF_018294505.1. Lineage (NCBI taxonomy): Eukaryota > Viridiplantae > Streptophyta > Magnoliopsida > Poales > Poaceae > Triticum > Triticum aestivum. The sequence goes on along the minus strand of NC_057797.1, from coordinate 139,485,642 downwards.
CTTTGTGCAGCACCAACATCCGGTGAGCAGTAACGAGCCAAAGGGCTCCATATCGTTATTTTCTCTTCTTTCTTCTTTTTCAACAAAGGAAAAGGAGGTTCCCTCGCACACATGTTTGCCGGGGGGGAAGGAGAAGATTGTGGTATGGACCAGGCGTCGTTCGAGCGAAGTCTTGCCTTGCCGGGAAGCAAACTTTAGAAAAGCTAAGTTGCCAAAGTTTGAGCAATCAGTTTTTAAATTTTTGAGTTATCTTCCTTGAACGACCCTGCTTTGTATGGAAAACCTGTGCGCGGAGGAACCAACTCGTGGCTAGTTGCGCCCTTACTTTGTTTCGAGTCCGCTCAACAGCTTAAGTGTGCTGCATCTAGTCGCGACAAGGTTTCTTGTCGGAAGCAGCGCCGCCAGCAGGCTGCTGAAGTTCCGCACTCAGCGCTCGCGGCTCGGGTGCCTGCGCCGACAAGTTCCCTAGAAGCGTAGGGTAAAAACATGCAAAGGAAGGAATCTAGTAGAGGAAATAACATAGCAATTGATAACAGAAATAAAGTTGTATTACAAGATAACTTGTCGCAGCTCTAACAGAATGTTTTCATAACATGATTAGCAGCAGCAAGGGAAAAGAAGAAATGGACGGCCTAGTCTACGCGTCCGCCCTCGACCCTCTTGATCTCGCTCACCTTGTCCACAATGGGTGCGACAAGGGCCTTGAGTGCATCCAGATCGGCGTCAGGCGGCAAGGACCTGAGGACGTTGGTGAAGCTGAGGCCTGGATTGCGGAAGGCCACCTTCATCAGCACCTTCTGGAGAACCCCGGCGCAGATTTTGCGCGACTCGTCGGCCAGCTGCTTCGGGATCCTCTCCCGGAGCCGCTGGAGTGCCGTCGCCACGCCCTTGAAGAACAGGCTGAGCTTGGCGCTGGGTTGAAGACTCTCGTCGGAAGGATACCCAAAGTCCTCCATCCCCAGCTGCGCCAGCTCCTCGTTGATGACTGCGGCAATGTTCACCAGACCCTCGGTCCAGTGCTCCACAGTGTCTCTGAACGAGTTCTGGGTAACTGCAATGCTCTCCAGCAGCGCCGCGTCAGCCTTGACCTTCTCCGACAAGGTCTTCTCCCGCTCCTTGGCGGCCTCCAGCGTCTGCGTCAGCGTGGCTAGCTTCAGCTCCAGGTCTGCTTTGGAATCCTTGGCGGCGCTGAGCTCCTTGCCCCTCTCAGCGAGAAGACCTTGCAGCTCACCGTGGGCGGCAGCATCCTTCTCACGCTCACGCTTGAGCGCAGCAAGCTCCTCGCTGCTCTTCCCAATGTTGGCCTCCAGCTGCGCCACCTTCTCCTCCAGCTCTTTCTTGGCGGCCTTTGCAATTGCCGCAACGTCCTTTGCCTCCTTGAGCGCCCCGCCAAGTGCTTGCTCGCGCTCGGCGAGCTCTTCCTCGTAGCTGTCGAGGTTGGCCTTCCGCTGCACTAGTTCACCTTCCCGCGCGGACTGCTTCTCAGCGGCCAGCCTTTGCTCCTCCTCAGCTTCGGCCTTCTCGAGAAGGAAGGCCGTGCGCTCCTCGTTGAGTCGCTCCCGCTCCTGCGCCAGGGACCGGAGAGCTTCCTGATTGTGGCCCCGGAGCTCCTCCGCGCGCTTCTCCATGTCAACTCCCGCCTTTGCAACAAGCGCTTCCTGGGAAGCCAGCTTGGCTTGCCGGGCGCGGTAGAGTGACAGCAGCTTCTGCAGCAGCTGCTCTTCCTCAGGCTCGCCGCTGCTGCTGCTGGGCGCGTCGACCAACGACAGTCCAGCAGAGGCGAGCACCTCCCCGTCGAAAGTTTCCCCCTCGACCGGCACCCTGGAGCTCGACGCCCAGGGTAGCTTGATGAAGATATTGTCGCCGGCCTTCAAGTAGGCGCCGGGCTGGGGCTCCTCGGAGCCCGGCTCCGCAGAAGCGGCAGAGGGATCGGCGGTCGGCGCAGCGCCTGGCGCTCCTGCGGCCTCAGGGTCGTCAGTGCGATCGCCCGACCCCTTGCCGACTTCTGCAGCGGTAGCCCTGGCGGCCTCCTCGCCGGCGGTCTCATCAGTACCGGCCCCTTCCTCGCCGGCCCTCTGTCTCCATTGGCTCAGTAGCAGAGGGGTCTGAAGAACGAAGAAGGGAGAAAAATCAATCAAAAATCCAAGAGAAGAAAATCAGAAGAAGAAGAACCCAAGGGAAAGTTTTTGGACAAGTGAATTACCTGCGCCAAGATCTGCAGTTGCGGTCTCGGTCGCCGCAGGATCGACGGTGCTGTCCCTTGCCGGAGAGTTCTCCCTTGCCGGAGAGCGCTCCCTTACCGGGAACCCCTCCCTTGGCGGCGTAGTCGAAGCAGATGGCACCTCGGGACCAGCTTCCGGGCGCTCCTGATGTGGTTGCTCTGCTCCTACACAAATCAACAAGCAAGATATCAACAAAGGAAAAAGCACTCAAGCGCGCCCGGCAGCAGAAGGCTAAACTATGAACTTACGCTGGGGGCTGCGCTGGGGGCTGCTTTGAGGAGTGATTGCCGGGTCTGTCAAGGTGGTCTCGGACCCACCTCCTGCTGACACGGTGGGGTCATCCTTGATGACAATCACCGCGGCCTTGGCCCTCTTTGCCGCTCTCTAGGCCAGCGTCCTGAAAAGAAAGGAGTCCAGATTGGAGCAAGTCAGATACAAGATATAAACAGCAAGATTGAAGAACTACAAGAGCACCGAAGAAACTTACTCTTCTTCCTCCTCGTCGGAGCTGAGCGCGGAAAGATCGAAGTCCAGCGCTCCTCCGGTGCGGCGAGGCGGAGGGGTAGGATCCCTTGCCCGCTTGGCGGGGGCGGTGGCGGTGGCCCGGGAAGATCCTGCTCCAGTTGCCGCTGTTGCGTGAGGCGCTCCCGCGGCAACATTGCTTGCCGCGGTAGAGCGCGTCGCACGGCTCGGCGGCTGTTGACCCGGCTGCCGCCCCGCTGCGTCCCCGGCCCTGCGAAGGCGCCTTCTTGGCGGGGCCGGGGGCTCCGCCTGCGGCAAGTTTTCTGAAGGCTCGGGCTCCTCCTCGCCGGCCTCGCTCGGCTCGGCTTCGGAACCGGCAGGCTCCTCCGCGCGCTCGGCAAGGTTTGCCGCCTCTGCAGCCTCCGCCTCCTCCACCATGAACCCAAACACGCCCGCGGCAGCTGCGGCCGCAACCTCTTCCGCCCTAGTGGCGATGCGCTGTAGCTCCTCGTCGGTGGTGTCACGGGTGAGGCTCTTCTGCTCGTCAGCGTGGACCGGCACCTCTTCCAAGTTGTCGAAGAACGCTTGCACGACGTCATCCGCAGGCTCTTGCCAAGTTGGAACGATTCCGTGTGAATCACACAACGGCATCATGGCGCGGATCCGGTCAAGCGAAGAATTGTTGCATAATGGGACAACGCCCCTCGGCAGCGTGAATGGGTGCTGGGGGTCGCGTTTGAACAACTCCAGGAGCATTGCATCCAGCTCCAAGACGGTGAAGTTGTAGTTGAGGCCCGGCCGCAGCCTCATAATGTCCGCCGAGTTCTTGAATTCCCAGGCGGGCCTCCCCCTCTCCTGCAGGGGGGCGATGCGGCGGCGGAGGAAATCTGCGCCTACAGCGCCTACAGTGAGCCCGGCAAGCCTGAGGCGAAAGATCCTAGTAATGGCGATCTTCAGCCTCTCGTCTTCCGGGGCCACGTTGCTCCAGTCATTGCCGCGCACTATTGGAGTTTGGCGCACGGCGGTGAAGGGCTGCGGATTCTCCTCGACAATCCAGCACCACTCCGCTCTCCACTCATCCCACTTGCTGCGGAGCTCACCCTCCAAGTACGCCTCCTTCTTGCCGACTCTCGAGATCCAGGCAATCCCTCCGGCAAGCGGCTCTCCTCTCTCTACCCGAGGTATGAAGTAGTGGCGGAAAAGGGCAACACTGGGGTGGACTCCGACAAAGTTTTCGCACAAATGTGCGAAAACTGCCATGGTCAGAACGGCGTTGGGGGTGAAGTCAAGGAGGCGGAAGCCGTATATGTTCATGATATCGTAGAATAACTCTGAGAAGGGCAGGCAGAGCCCGCAATAGAAGAATAGCGCGAAGAATGGGTACCCGTTTGGAGCCACCTCCGAAGCAGCGGCCGGGAGTACCCTCGTGCGCGGATGCGCACGCGTCTCCGTCGCCCAAAAGAGGTAGAAGTACTCCCTCAGCTCCTGCACGCCGAGCTGAGGGGAGAAGATCGCCCGCTCCTTCCGCAGCACCGCAAGCCGCTGCGCCTCGGCCGACTTCACGCCCTTTCCCTTGTCGGCTTTTGGGGCCATGGCGGAGATGGTGAGGGAGGTCGACGGCGTGGTGATGCTGGTGGCAATGGGGGGCAGAGCGCTGCTCTCTCGGCTTTGAGGAGAAGGGGGGAGCGGCGGAGGTTCATGAAGATGAAGTAGCAGCAACCAGCAAGGGGGAACGAACTACCCCTGTTTCCTCTACTTATAAAGAGGGACGGGGCGGACGTTTCGCCCTTCCGAATAAACAACCACCCACGATCTCTCCCACGATGCCGCATTCAACGCGTGCCGTTATGGGAGAGCGCGGTGGATACGGAGCGAGATTCGGTGTGGCCCAGTCCGCATGTGCCCGTGCCCTGTCTTGGGCCTGGCCCAACAGCGCTTGGCACCGTGTCTGGCCCAGGCCCGGGGGCTCCTGTCGGTGTACTAGAATAGGGGTACCCTAGTACCCCAAACTTGTGCATGGGCAGTTGCAGCACCCCGCGGCAAGGCTTGCCGGGCGAACGCCAAGATCCTCCAAGGTTCCCTTGGAGCCATTCAAGAACAAAGTATTTAAGCTCAGGAGACAAGGCCCCGGCAAGAGGAGCTTGCCGGGAAGGCCAACCAGGACACTCCAAGGAACTTGCCGCGACGCGCCTCACGCTCCGGCAAGGCAACAAGGCCCCGGCAAGAGGAGCTTGCCGGGAAGACCAACCAAGGTACCTCGAGGACCGGTGAGCGACAAGCTTCTGGACCCGACAAGATAACAATAGCGGCAAGGCGCTTGCCGCGGCAGGCGGCCACTTTGTGCCCACGCTCCAGCGCATCCACCAATGTGTCGCTCTGGGGGCCTCTCCAGGCGCGCGTGGCGGGAGGCTGTGCAGCCAGCGGTGCGCAGTGGCATGCGAAGCTGAAAGATCGCCATTGTGGCGAACGGTGGCACCCCTAACGGTCCTTTTCTGCACTGTTTGGGCGACTCAGACGGGCCTTAAATGCCCTTGTCCCCTTCCGTTAGGGTTAGGTAGGGTGCACTGTACAAGTAACTGTACCAACCACCCCACTTTTTACATTTGTACCCTTCTCTGTGTTGCCACCTGTCGGTGACCCCTTTAGCGTATAAAAGGAGGCCCATGCGCAACGTAGAGAGGGTTCGGTTCGACTCATTCGTAACCCAGAAAGACACTACGCTCTCTCTCTAGAGCAAGAACAGAATAGAACCAGACAAGCAGCAGTAGGAGTGTTATCTCTCCGGAGAGCTCCGAAGCTGGGTAAACTGCTCGTGCGCTTCGCCTCGATCTGCTCTTCGTGCGATCTCCGCCCCCCGCCGAACCGAAAGGGGGCCGGTCCGCCGGCCCCATAGGTGTTCGAGGATCAGTTTCCCCGACAAACCCAGATTCCACGAAATGGCTTGAGGCCATGAAATCTGAGATGAGATCCATGTATGAGAACAAAGTATGGACTTTGATTGACTTGCCCAATGATCGGCGAGCCATTGAGATTAAATGGATCTTCAAGAGGAAGACGGATGCTGATAGTAGTGTTACTATCTACAAAGCTAGAATTGTCGCAAAAAAGGTTTTTTCAATAAGTTCAAGGTGTTGACTATGATGAGAGTTTCTCACTCGTATCTATGATTAAGTCTGTCCGAATCATGTTAGCAATTGCCGCATTTTATGAAATCTGGCAAATGGATAAACAAAACTGCATTCCTTAATGGATTTATTAAAGAAGAGTTGTATACGATGCAACTAGAAGGTTTTGTTGATCCTAAAGGTGTTAACTAAATATGCAAGCTCCAGCGATCCATCTATGGACTGGTGCAAGCATCTCGGAGTTGGCATATGCCCTTTGATGAGATGATCAAAGTATATAGTTTTATACAGACTTGTGGTGAAGCCTGTATTTACAAGAAAGTGAGTGGGAGCACTACAACATTTCTGACAAGTATATGTGAATGACATATTATTGATCGGAAATAATGTATAATTGTTCTACAAAGCATAAAGGAGTGTTTGAAAGAAGTTTTTCAAAGAAAGACCTTGGCGAAGCTGCTTAGATATTAAGCATCAAGATCTATAGAGATAGCTCAAGACGCTTGATAAGTTTTTTCAATGAGTACATACCTTGACAATGTTTTGAAGTAGTTCAAAATGGAACAGTCAAAGAAAAGAGTTCTTGGCTGTGTTACAAGGTGTGAAATTGAGTAAGACTCAAAGCCCGACCACGGCAGAAGATAGAAAGAGAATGAAAGTCATTCCCTATGCCTCAGCCATAGGTTCTATAAAGTATGCCATGCTGTGTACCAGATCTATTGTATACCCTACACTGTGTTAAGCAAGGGAGTACAATAGTGATCTAGGAGTAGATCACTGGACAGCGGTCAAAATTATCCTTAGTGGAATAAGGATATGTTTCTCGATTATGGAGGTGACAAAAGGTTCATCGTAAAAGGGTTACATCGATACAAGTTTTGGCACTGATCCGGATGACTCTTAGTCTCAATCTGGATGCATATTGAAAGTGGGAGCAATTAGCTAGAGTAGCTCCATGCAGAGCATTGTTGACATAGAAATTTGCAAAATACATACGGATCTGAATATGGCAGACCCGTTGACTAAACTTCTCTCACAGGCAAAACATGATCACACCTTAGTACTCTTTGGGTGTTAATCACATAGCGACGTGAACTAGATTATTGACTCTAGTAAACCCTTTGAGTGTTGGTCACATAATGATGTGAACTATTGGTGTTAAACCACATGGCAATGTGAACTAGATTATTGACTCTAGTGCAAGTGGGAGACTGAAGGAAATATGCCCTAGAGGCAATAATAAAGTTATTATTTATTTCCTTATTTCATAATAAATGTTTATTATTCATGCTAGAATTGTATTAACCGGAAACATAATACATGTGTGAATACATAGACAAACAGAGTGTCACTAGTATGCCTCTACTTGACTAACTCGTTAATCAAAGATGGTTATGTTTCCTAACCATAGACAAAGAGTTGTTATTTGATTAACGGGATCACATCATTAGGAGAATGATGTGATTGACTTGACCCATTCCGTTAGCTTAGCACTCGATCGTTTAGTATGTTGCTATTGCTATCTTCATGACTTATACATGTTCCTATGACTATGAGATTATGCAACTCCTGTTTATTGGAGGAACACTTTGTGTGCTACCAAATGTCACAACGTAACTGGGTGATTATAAAGGAGCTCTACAGGTGTCTCCAAAGGTACATGTTGGGTTGGCGTATTTCAAGATTAGGATTTGTCACTCCGATTGTCGGAGAGGTATCTCTGGGCCCTCTCGGTAATGCACATCACCTAAGCCTTGCAAGCATTGCAACTAATGAGTTAGTTGCGAGATGATGTATTACGAAACGAGTAAAGAGACTTGCCGGTAATGAGATTGAACTAGGTATTGAGATACCGACGATCGAATCTCGGGCAAGTAACATACCGATGACAAAGGGAACAACGTATGTTGTTATGCGGTCTGACCGATAAAGATCTTCGTAGAATATGTAGGAGCCAATATGAGCATCCAGGTTCCGCTATTGGTTATTGACCGGAGACGTGTCTCGGTCATGTCTACATTGTTCTCGAACCCGTAGGGTCCGCACGCTTAAGGTTTCGATGACAGTTATATTATGAGTTTATGAGTTTTGATGTACCAAAGGAGTTTGGAGTCCCGGATGAGATCGGGGACATGACGAGGAGTCTAGAAATGGTCGAGACGTAAAGATCGATATATTGGACGACTATATTCGGACATCGGAAAGGTTCTGAGTGGTTCGGGTATTTTTCGGAGTACCGGGGAGTTACGGAAATACGGGAGAAGAAGTATATGGGCCTTATTGGGCTTTAGGGGAGAGGGAGAGGCAGGCCGCGCGCCCCCCAAGGCCTAGTCCGAATTGGACTAGGGGGAGGGGCTGCGCCCCCTCCTTCCTTCTCTTCCGTCTTCCCCTTCCTTGTCTCCTACTCCTACCACATGGAAGGACTCCTAGTTGGACTAGGAAAGGGGGAATCCTACTCCCGGTGGGAGTAGGACTCCCCTAGGGCGCGCCATAGAGAGGGCCGTCCCTCCCCTCCTCCACTCCTTTATATACGGGGCAGGGGGCACCCCATAGACACAAGTTGATCCACGTGATCGTTTTCTTAGCCGTGTGCGGTGCCCCCTTCCACCATAATCCTCGATAATATTGTAGCGGTGCTTAGGCGAAGCCCTGCGACGGTAGAACATCAAGATTGTCACCACACCGTCGTGCTGACAGAACTCTTCCCTGACACTTTGCTGGATCGGAGTCCGGGGATCGTCATCGAGTTGAACGTGTGCTAAAACTCGGAGGTGCCGTAGTTTCGGTGCTTGATCGGTCGGGCCGTGAAGACGTACGACTACATCAACCGCGTTGTGCTAACGCTTCCGCTGTCGGTCTACAAGGGTACGTAGATCACACTCTCCCCTCTCGTTGCTATGCATCACCATGATCTTGCGTGTGCGTAGGATTTTTTTTTGAAATTACTACGTTCCCCAACAAAATCATCGCCATCATCATCACCAATGCTCCTCTCATCGGGAGAGGGCAATCTCCATCAATATCTTCACCAGCACCATCTCCTCTCAAAACCCTAGTTCATCTCTTGTCTCCAAGTCCGGGATTGGTACCTGTGGGGTGCTAGTAGTGTTAATTACTCCTTGTAGTTGATGCTAGTTGGTTTATCAGATCCTATATGCACATTAATACCCCTTTGATTATGAACATGAATATGCTTTGTGAGTAGTTACATTTGTTCCTGAGGACATGGGAGAAGTCTTGCTATTAGTAATCATGTGAATTTGGTATTCGTTCGATATTTTGATGAGATGTATGTTGTCTCTCCTCTAGTGGTGTTATGTGAACGTCGACTACATGACACTTCACCATTATTTGGGCCTAGAGGAAGGCATTGGGAAGTAATAAGTAGATGATGGGTTGCTAGAGTGACAGAAGCTTAAACCCTAGTTTATGCGTTGCTTCATAAGGGGTTGATTTGGATCCACATGTTTCATGCTATGGTTAGGTTTACCTTCATACTTTTGTTGTAGTTGCGGATGCTTGCAATAGAGGTTAATAATAAGTGGGATGCTTGTCCAAGTAAGGACAGCGCCCAAGCACCGGTCCACCCACATACCAAATTATCAAAGTACCAAACGCAAATCATATGAACGTGATGAAAACTAGCTTGACGATATTCCCATGTGTCCTCGGGAGCGCTTTACATCATATAAGAGTTTGTCCAGGCTTGTCATTTTCTACATAAAGGACTGGGCCACCTTGCTGCACTTTATTTACTTTTGTTACTTGTTGCTCATTACCAATTATCTTATCAAAAAAACTATCTATTACCTATAATTTCAGTGCTTGCAGAGAATACCTTGCTAAAAACCGCTTATCATTTCCTTCTGCTCCTCGTTGGGTTCGACACTCTTACTTATCGGAAGGACTATGATAGATCCCCTATACTTGTGGGTCATCAACGTACATGAAACTTTATGGGTTGAGGATCGTATTTATGTGCCCAATGACCCAGAGATCAGGAAGTTAATACTTCGTTGGACCGGTATGAAGAAGGATATTGACGAGTATGTAGCAGTATGTGATGTATGTCAGAGAGTTAAGGCAGAACACCATAAGCCAGCAGGGTTACTACAGCCTATGCCGATACCCGAATGGAAGTGGGATAAACTTGGCATGGATTTTACACCGGATTACCCAGGACTAGATCAGGATATGACTCTATCTGGGAGTAGATCGCTTGACCAAAGTGGCTCACTTTATTCCCGTGAAGACCACCTATATGAGCGTGAATTTGACCAAGATATATATAACTAGGATCGTATGCCTGCATGGAGTTCCGAGGACCATTGTATCAGATCGAGGAACACAGTTTACCTCGAAGTTTTGGAATCAGTTACACCAGACTTTGGGTACAAGGTTAGAGTTCAGTACAACCTTTCATCCGCAGACAGATGGACAAACCGAGAGAGTCAATCAGATTCTGGAAGATATGTTGAGAGCTTGTGCGCCAGATTATGGATCTAGTTGGGATGATAATTTGCCCTACGCAGAGTTCTCTTACAACAACAGCTATCAGGCTAGTTTGAAGATGGCCCCTTTCGAAGCTTTGTATGGAAGGAGGTGCAGGACACCGTTGAAGTGGGATGAAGTTGGAGACCGTTAGTTGTTTGGACCAGATTTAGTCAAAGAATCTAAAGAGAAGGTTAAGTTGATACGTGATAGACTGAAGGTAGCTCAGTCCAGGCAGAAAAGTTATGCTGACACTAAACGCAAAGAGGTAGTCTATGAAATTGGAGACAGGGCATATCTTCGTGTGTCACCACTGCGAGGTGTCAAACGATTTGGAGTTAAAGGAAAGTTAGCCAAGAGATTTATAGGACCATATTGAGTTTTGGAACGTATGGGAGAAGTGGCCTACAAGTTGGAATTACCCAAAGGTTTGTCAGGAGTTCATGATGTGTTTCACGTTTCCCAGTTGAAGAAGTGCCATGCCGAGATGGCTGATATTCCTTTGAGAGATACGGTGCCCTGGAAGCAATTCAGTTGGAGAGTGACCTAACCTACGAGGTGAAACCCGTCAAGATTCTCGAGTTTGCCAGCCGAGTTACATGCAGCAAGGTTATCAAGTTTTGCAAAGTTCAGTGGAGCCACCATACTGAGGAGGAAGCCACCTGGAAATGGGAGGAAGACCTACGGAAATACCACCCACACCTATTTTCTAGCCAACCCGAATCTCAAGGGCGAGATTCATCTTAAGGGGGGTAGGTTTGTAAAATCCCAATTTTCAATTTGGATGTTATATATAGAACATCATATGCATATCATATTTTTATTTGCATTTGGTTGTGATCCTAGAAATCTTAAGCAACTCAAGGACCCATGGAGAGAGTTTATGAAACGCAAAGAGGTTTCAAAGATTTTCATGTTTGAATTTATCTTCAAATTTGAAAAGAGGATCAATTTGATCTTAATATTTTCTCTCCAATTATTTCCAACAGTAAAAAATAAATGAGAGAAGATAATATGACTTCTTCAACAAAAGAGAAATATTGGAGAAGAATTTTTTTAAATCAAATTATTATTTTATTGCATTTTATTTGCTATTTTTTGAATTAGACAAAAACATGCATTTTGAAAATTGCATTTTAGTCCAGAAAAATGTCCATCTTGTCCTAAATATTAGGTTTGGACGGTGAAAATTCTTTCTGGTATTTTTAGAATTTTTTTATATTTTATTAGGATTTTTATTCTGTGGCGAAATTTATTTAAAAAAATCCTGGGTCGGCCCAGCTGTCGCCGGGCCACGGCCCAGCCGAGCGCCACCGCCTTCCCGCCATGCTGCCGCCGGACTCCAGTAGAAGTCTGAGCCAGACTCGCCTGCCGCCGCGACCCCCTCCCCAAGTAGCCCCCCTTCCCTCCTTAAAAGCCCCCCGACCTCTCTCTCACCCCGCCAGCCATCGCCAGCGCCGCCGCCGCAAGCCGCCGCCCGTGCCGTATGTTTCACCATGCCGCCTCCCCGCACCGCCACCCCGCCTCGTCGTCGCCTCGCCGCTGACACCCATCACCGAAGCCGCCAGATCCCGCCGCCGACGCGATTGACCGGTAAGAACCGGTCGGTTCTTTCGGGGTTTTTTCGGTTTTGTCGGTTTAGTCTTTAGATCAGTTTTTCGTTTTTGTTCTAGTCTAATTAGTAAACATTCACTGGTTAAATCATTTTAATGAACGGTTTTCGTTTGTTAGTCTTTGTTAGCGGACGTTCCTCTGATAGATTTTTCTTTTTAATTTTATTTTCGGCCAGGGACCTATCTGCGAATAGTTTTCTTACAGATTAGTCCCTAAACTTCAAACCTCTGCTGCTTTTTGCTCGTTTGTCCAAATCCAGTGAAACCAACGCCAAAGTCTTCGTCTTGTTCCCCTCTTTTCGGATAATCAACTTGAATATGATTTTGTAAATTTAAATTTGGTTTCATGTAGATTTGATTTCGAACTCCTTTCGATCGTAGTTTGAGTTTCGTAGCTCCGTTTCGATTGATTCTTTTTGCAAATCGAAGATCTTCACTTGAACTTTCAGTTTGTATCTTTTCTTTCGGGTTTTACCTTTCATATTATGCTTGAGTGCTTATGTATGCTATTGTTTGTTCACGATAGAGTTTTCAGAGTGCGAGGCTTGCTACTACGGATCACTAGGGTTTTCTGATCGTGAGCAAGGCAAGTAACACTTTGATCATATCCCTTATTACCCAGTTTTTATGCATTAGTTTCTACCCCCAATCATTGCATGAGTAGGATTTAGACAACATGTGGGTAATTGGGAAGTAATTGATGAGGTAGGGACCTATTGACTTTTATTTAAACCCTGGGAGTTATACGTTATGCTTATACTGCTATACTATGTAGTAGACGTGGATTGGTCTAGGTGATCCATGACAGATGTGGGAGTTATTATTAATTAATGGTTAAAATTAAGGTGGCTACTTTAATACACATCTAGGTGGATTGGTTGCGGGCACCTGGAGCAATCCAGTGTTGTCCTAGGATATCCCAGAGAACACGTGTGATCATCCTATGGTTTGCCAGCCAGGCTCAAAGGGATCATAAGATTTTTCATGCTAGAAACTTCCATGTGCAGCCACAAGCCATTATGGGCTCTGGCATAGTTGAGTAAGTTGTGTGACCTCTTTCAGTGGTAGGCTAGCAGATGTAGGGGATGTAGGTGGTACTGTCTACCCAGAGTAAAGAGTTAATGCTTCTGAAAGACTGCGTCTCGGTCATCCGTTTCTCAAACATCATGTAGTGCAAGAAATTCAATGGAGGAGATTGAGTCTTGTGGGGAAAAGTGTGCAAACCTCTGCATAGTGTATAAACTAATCATGGTTAGCCGTGTCCCCGGTTATGGACATCTTGAGTATCTGGTACTTGAATTATTGGTTTGATCTCATCACTTTACTTAATTAATTTGTTGGGTTATAATTATTATTTTGGGATTGAGTTGGAGGAACCTTCGCAACAATTTTCAACCCACTTGGTAGTTAAATAAAATATATTCCTTTGTTATAGGGGAAAATTAGCTTTATGCAAATGATAACCGTAGAGCCTCCACCAGCCATATATGCATGTAGTGATAGTTGTTATTTGTTCATTGCTCTATAGTGTTATCTTGCTAGCATATTCCATGTGCTGACCTACACATGCTGCAATGTTTAATGTTGTAGAATTTTCAGACGAAGAGTAAGGTGCGCTAGGTCGTAGTCATGCACTCAGTTTTGTCGTGGAGTTGGATGGACTCTTCTACCTTTGAAGCTTCCGCTATTATCGTATTTAGATGGCCTTCAGCCATATTATTGTAGTAAGTTCTCTTTTGAGACATTCGATGTAATAAGTGTGTGATTGAACTCTATTATAAATCCTCGAGTATTGTGTGTGTCAGCAATACCGATCCGGGGATGACACTTAAGCACAGAGACTTGACCGTCTGAGGTCGGGTCGCTAGAACCACACCTGAAAGACTTAATATCCGCAGCAAAGTATTTAGTAGCAAAGTAGTATGGAAGTAACGGTAGTTGTGGCAAAAGTAATAATAGTAGTTTTGTAACAATCGTAACAGTGGCGACGAAAAAGTAACTTAGCAAAGATCAATATGAAACGAACTCGTAGGCAATGGATCAGTGATGGATAATTATGTCGGATGGATCATGCAACGGTTATAACCTAGGGTGACACAGAACTAGCTCCAATTCATCAATATAATGTAGGCATGTATTCCGTATATAGTCATGCGTGCTTATGGAGAAGAACTTGCATGACATCTTTTGTCCTACCCTCCCGTGGTAGCGGGGTCTGATACGTCTCCAACGTATCTATAATTTATGAAGTATTCATGTTGTTATTTTATCATTCTTGGATGTTTTACAATCATTTTACAGCAAATTTATATCATTTTTTGGGACTAACCTATTGGCCCAGTGCCCAGTGCCAGTTGCTGTTTTTTGCCTGTTTTTTTACATCGCAGGAAATTAATATCAAACGGAGTCCAAACACCATGAAACTTTTTGGAGATTTTTTATGGACCAGAACACCCACGATGAGCCAGAGCAGCACCTGGGGGGTGCCCCGAGGGAGCACAATCCACCAGGGCGCGCCTGGGGGCCCAGCCGCGCCCAGGTGGGTTGTGCCCACCTCGGTGGCCTCTTGCATCCCCTCTTTACCCTATAAATTCCCAAAAATTCCAAAAACCCCCGGGGTTAACCTAGATCAAAAGTTCCACCGCCGCAAGGCTCTGTAGCCAACGAAAACCAATCTAGACCCCGTTCCGGCACTCTGCCGGAGGGGGGAATCATCATCGGTGGCCACCACGATGAGGAGGGAGTAGTCCACCCTCGGTGCTGAAGGTTTGTACCAGTAGCTATGTGTTTAATCTCTCTCTCTCGTGTTCTTGAGATGTCACGATCTTGATGTATCGCGGGCTTTGTTAATATAGTCGTATCATATGGTGTTTTCCCCTCTCTATCTTGTTGTGATGAATTGAGTTTTTCCCTTTGAGATTTCGTGGTTATCGGATTGAATACTCTTATGGATTTGAGAACACTTGATATATGTCTTGCAATTGAATACTCGTGGTGACAATGGGGTATCGTATTGATTCACTTGATATATGTTTTGGCACTCAACTCGCAGATTCCCGAGGTGACATTGGGGTAATCTATGCATAGGGGTTGATGCATGTTCTTGTCTTTGTTTCTCTGGTAGAAATCTTGGGGTACTCTTTGAAGTTCTTTGTGTTGGATTGAATATTATGAATCTGAATTTGCTTTGGTGTTATTTTAGTACGAACTCTTGGTTAGATCACTCGGAAAGAATAGCTTCGTGTTATTTTAGTATGAACTCTAGGATAGATTGATCAGAAAAATAGCTTTGAGGTGGTTTCGTACCCTACAAACAATTCCGTCTTATGTTCTCCGCTAGGTAGGAACTTTGGAGTGATTCTTCGTTACACATTGAGGGACGGTTATATGATCCAATTATATTAGCACTGTTGAGAGGTTGCACTAGTGAAAGTACGGACCCTAGGCTTCATTTTCAAGCATTGCAATACCGTTTTTGTGCATGTTTACTATTTGCTACCTTGCAGTTTTTATTTATTCAGATTATAAAAATATATTTCTACCATCCATATTACACTTGTATCACCATCTCTTCGCCGAACTAGTGCACCTATACAAATTGCCATTGTATTGGGTGTGTTGGGGACACAAGAGATTTCTTGTATTTGATTGCAAGGTCGTTTGAGAGAGAGACCATCTTCATCCTACACCTCCCATGGATTGATAAACCTTAGGTCATCCACTTGAGGGAAAATTGCTACTGTCCTACAAAACTCTGCGCTTGGAGGCCCAACACGTGTCTACAACTCAAGAATAAAGTTGCGTAGTAGACATCAAGCTCTTTTCTATCGCCGTTGCCGAGGAGATGAGTGCTTCAAGGTATATCTTTAGATCTTGTAATCAAATCTTTTAGTTTCTTGTTTTGTCACTAGCTTAGTTTATGAAAAAACTATATAAAAATGGAATTGAGGTTGCATCATATTATTGATCATCTTTATAATATCTTTTCTGAAAATGATGGTTCAAAAAATTGTGCTCAATTGATATAAGAAGAGTTCTATAAAATGCTTGGTATAAATGATGAGCACGATTGGAATGTTGTTAGTATGAATTCTTTGAATATCCATGATGCTAATGACATGCAAAGCCATAAGCTTGGGGACGCTATATTTGATGAATATGATATTTTTAGTCCCCCAAGTTTTGATGAGAAAATTTATTATGATGATTTCATGCCTCCTATTTATGATGATTATAGTGATGAATGTGGATTTGGGGAGGTCATGACTTTTTTTAGTGACTAATCCACTATTTTGGAAGAGGTTGCAATTGACTATGACAACAAAGTTGCTATTTATGATGATTATGGTGATTACATGTATGCTATATTGAATAATGATAACCGTGAAACTTGTCATCATGATTTTAATTTTCAATCATGTGAGAGTTATTTTGTTGAGTTTGCTCCCACAATTATTGATGAGAATAAATATGCTTATGTGGAGAGTGAGAAAATTTCAATGCTTGTGAATCATGAAAAGAATGCTTTATGTGATGGCTATATTGTTGAATTTCTTCATGATGCTACTGAAAATTATTATGAGGGAGGAACTTATGCTTGTTGGAATTGCAATAATATCAAGTTTCCTCTCTATGTGTTGAAAATCTTGAAGTTTTGCTTGTTTTGCCTTCCTATGCTAGTTGATTCTTGTTCCCATAAATTGTTTGCTCACAAAATCCCTATTCATAGGAAGTGGGTTAGGCTTAAATGTCCTTTTTAATGTGATTCATGATGCTCTTTTTCATGTTTCAATTCTTTACTTTTATGCGAGCATCATTGAAATCATCATGCCTAGCTAAAAGACATTAAAGAAAATCGCTTGTTGGGAGACAACCCAACACTTTTACCTACTGTTTTTGTGTGTTCACATGATTAGGCTACTGTATTAATCATGTTTTATTGCTTTTGTCTCAATAAAGTGCCAAGTAAGACCTTTGGGATGGCTTACGGTGATAGTTGATTTGATGTTGCTGAAAAACAGAAACTTTTGCGATCAGGAAAACAATTCTCATTTTTAACATAAGCGTGATAAAATGCTGATTATTTTTTAAGAAGATTAATCGAAAATTTTCCCAGGTTTTACTAATTTTTCAGAATTTTGGGAGTAGCACAAGTATGGTTGGAGTACAGATTACTACGGACTGTTCTGTTTTTGACAGATTCTGTTTTCAATGCATAGTTTGCTTGTTTTCTAGTTTCCATAGCCTATATTTCTCAATACAAATTGTGGAAATGATATGCTACAGTAGGCATTGTGTGAGAACAATTATTAATCTTGTCTTTGACAGTACCAAAAGTGAAATGGTTTGCTCTTTATCATACTAACCTATCTCACAAAGTTCTGTTAAGTTTTGTGTGATTGAAGTTTTCATGTTTTGGGTGAGATATCGATATGAGGGGAATAAGGAGTGACAAGACCCTAATATTGGGGATGCCCAAGGCACCCCAAGGTAATATTGAAGGAATATATAAGCAACTAAGCTTGGGGACGCCCCGGAAGGCATCCCCTCTTTCGTCTTCAACATTATCGGTAACCTCACTTGGAGCTATGTCTTCATTCGTCACATGATATGAGTTTTACTTAGAGTGTCATTTTATCTTGTTAGGATTTGCTTGATGTTATTTAGAATAATGTGTTGCGTCTTTTATTTCAATGAAAGTGGCAGTGATAGCCTTTGCCATGCTTATTTTACAAGTACACATGTTGCTGTTTGAAAACAGAAAGTTTACCATTGTTGCAAAAATTCCCTAGAAAAGTCAGGATGTGATAAAATGTTGAAACTTTTTGCAAAATGAGATCTGATAAATTTTCTACAATTTGGAAAATTTTCATAACTTTTGGAGTTAGGTAAGTATTGATACTCTTGAATTCTTTCAAGATTGTACCATTTTGGCAGATTGTTGTTATGTTTGCATATGTTTGCTTGTTTAATGATTCTATTTGAGGATAGGAGTATTAAATATGCAGAGGCATTTAATGTGCAATTTTGAATAATAATTTTAGTGATTTGATACAGTAGAGAATGATAAGGGTTTTGCATTGGTTTATACTAACTTATCTCACGAGTTCTTGTTGAGTTTTGTGTGGATGAAGCTTTTAAGATTTAGGGAAACCGTGATATAAAAAGAATTAAGGAGACACAAAATCTCAATCTTGGGGATTCCCGAGGCATCCCAAGATAATATTTGAAGAAGTCTCAAGCATATAAGCTTGGGGATGCCCCGGTAGGCATCCCACCTTTCTTCTTCAAATAATTATCGGTTAGTATCGGTTGAGCCTAAGTTCTTGCTTCTTCACATGATGTGTGCTATTATTAGAATGTCATTTTATTTTCATTTTGCTTGCTGTTTTAATAAAATGCTTAGATATGAACGTTTTTAAATAAACTAGAGTCCTTCAATAGTTGTCAGGGGGGCTAGGTAAGCGGCATTCACATCCCATCGACAAGCTCTTTTCTATGGAATTGCTCTAGTGCTTCACTTATATCTTTTTGAGCATGGTGTGCTTTAGTATTTTTTAAGAAATTCTCTCTTGCTTCACTTAAATTAATTTGAGAGAAAGAAATATTATGCTCATGATCTTCATTTATATCTTTTTGGAGTAGCTTTTCATTTACTCTTGTGCTTCACTTATATCCTATGAGTAAATTGTTGAATAAATTGAATGTCATGAAGTTGAAATCATATCATGCATAGTGGTAGCTTCATATTGGGTTTAGAAAGTGGTATCTTTTGAGGCTTGACAATCACAATATTGGTCATACAAGCAATTCACGAATAATTAGTATAAGGAAGAGAACTTTCACATGCAAATACACTATCTTGGAAATCTTTTGTGATTGTGAGCCCCCATCAAAATATTATATGCCAAAATTTTTGAAGTTGGACAAGGAAGACAACTTAATGGTTTATGTTTGTTCATATTCACATAGAAGTTATATTGTCATAGATCCTTCAACATGTGGTGCTTGCCCCCCATCTTTGCTAGCCAAAAATTCCGCACCAAGTAGAGATACTACTTGTGCATCCAAAAATCCTTAAACCCAAATCTTATTTTCAAGAGTCCACCATACCTACCTAAGGATTGAATAAGATCCTTCAAGTAAGTTGTCATCGGTGCAATAAGGCAATAAAAATTGCTTCTAAAAGTGTGAGATCATTTAGTGTAAGAGAAAATTGAGCGTTGTACAAACTTGTGATGGCAAAGAATAAAAGCGACAGACAACATAATAAAGGTTGCTATCATATAAGGGGCAATATAACATGATGTTCTTTTGTACTAAGGGGTTGAGCATACAAACAAATAAGCGAATGGCAACCTCTGCTTCCCTCTGCGAAGGGCCTATCTTTTACTTTTCACTATTTACTTTTATGCAAAGAGTCAAAGTTTTTCTCTCTATTCCCTTTTTATTTTTCTCTTTTGGCAAGCATCATCTGGTGAGGAAAGATCTAGGCACATATATCCAGTTGGATATGGGTAGCATGAGTTATTATTGTTGACATCACCCTTGAGGTGAATACGTTGGGAGGCAAAATAATAAGCCCCTATCTTTCTATGTGTCCGGTTGAAACGTTTTGCTCATGTGTATGAGGTGAGTGTTAGCAATCATAGAAGACTATATGATGGTTGAGTATGTGGAGCTCTTACTTAAACTTTGTTGAATAAGTTGAATTGCAATTGCTTGGTGACTAAGAACATAGGTTGTTGAGTTTCAAGAGAGTTCATTGTTTGAACCTTAACATGTGAATTGGTTGCTATTATAACATGAGAAGTTTTATAAGAAAAAATTGTTGTTATGATGCTAGGGAAACTGATTGAAATTGTCATTGATCAAACTTGTGCACTTTGCTAGCATTCACACTTCATAAATTATTTCTTTTATCATTTACCTACTCGAGGAAGAGTAGGAATTAAGCTTGGGGATGCTGATACGTCTCCAACGTATCTATAATTTATGAAGTATTCATGCTGTTATTTTATCATTGTTGGATGTTTTACAATCGTTTTATAGCAATTCCGTCTTACCAACGAACTCTAGGATAGATTGATCAGAAAGAATAGCTTTGAGGTGGTTTCGTACCTTACAAACAATTCTGTCTTATGTTCTCCGCTAGGTAGGAACTTTGGAGTGATTCTTCGTTGCACATTGAGGGACGGTTATATGATCCAATTATATTAGCACTATTAAGAGGTTGCATGTAACACCCCGGATGTAACTTTCCCAATTTGTACTCCAACTCTTGCCGTTTCCGGCGTTAAGTTATTTTATTTCCTCGGGTTCGGGTTTTGTCTCCATGTGTTGTTCTCATTGTCATGCATCTCATATCATGTCATCATGTGCATTGCATCTGCATACGTGTTCGTCCCATGCATTCGAGCCTTTTCCCCGTTGTCCGTTTTGCATTCCGGCGCTTCATTCTCCTCCGGTGGTCATTTCTAGCTTTCTTTCGTGTGTGGGGATTAAACATTTCCGGATTGGACCGAGACTTTCCAAGCGGCCTTGCTTTACTATCGGTAGACCGCCTGTCAAGTTTCGTATCATTTGGACTTCGTTTGATACTCCAACGGTTAACCGAGGGACCGAAAAGGCCTCGTGTGTGTTGCAGCTCAACACCCCTCCAATTTGGCCCAAAACCCACCTAACTCTGCTCCATCATCTAGAGCGTTCGATCACGATCACGTGGCCGAAAACCGCACCTCATTTGGACTCTCCTAGCTCCTTCTATGGCTATAAATAGACCCCCCGGATTTCGGATCTCCTTCTCCCCCCGAAACCCTAGATCCTTTCATCTTCGCGCGCACCGGACACTTTTCGCTGCCGACGGACATTGTCCGGCCCGCCTCTCCGCCGCCACGTGGCGCCCCGGGATTCG